>NW_026882650.1:0-42348 GCF_032173495.1 Musca vetustissima
ATAGGAACATGAAGATGGAAACGGTGTTGTTGAAAAGAAAAATTCGTCAGAACTCGCATCCCACCGAATCCCCAAGGTTTTGGCTGTGCTGTGATCATCGAAGTCTAAAAAGGCTTCATGAAATAAATAATCATTAGGAAGATCTGCAAGAATGTCTCTCGAATTGGTTGTCCACTTCCGAAGGCAAATGCCGGCGGAGTCTAGTGCAGATTTTAGTTCGGCTTTGGCTTGAATTGCAGTCGAGATAGAATGGGCTCCGAAAAGCACATCATCGACGTACATGTAATTACGAATAATCTCGCTTGCACTCGGATATAAATCTTGAACATCGTCAGCAAGTTGGAGCAGAGTGCGAATAGCCAAGTACGGAGCACAATTGACACCGAAAGTGACAGTTTGTAACTCGAAATCATGAATGTTCTCACCTGGGTGGTTGCGGAATATTATACGTTGGAACGGAGTATGATCTGGATGAACAAGAATCTGGCGGTACATTTTCTCTCCGGCTTAATAACCGCGTGATGCGGTAAATAATAATGGCGTGAATCACTATTTAAACATGGAGCAGGAACTGGGACCATGTGTTTCAAATGAACGTACTCATTGAGTACCTGATCATACTCCTTTTTAAAATCTGAATTTCGTAGAAGACGGCTCTCATTGCGAAGGAATTGTGTTACAGCTCGTGAACGGGATTGACCAAGGTCCATTTTCTCTGGGAAACCTTGTTTGAAAGATGACACACGACATACCGACCATCTTTATTCCTTTTTGTAGTGGAAACGTAGAGCTCCTCGCAATATTTATCGGAGTCTGAAGGAAATTTTTTCTTAGGAAGATTCTCCACTTCCCAAAACCGACATATCTCTCTGTCTAAGGAAATTTCACAGAAATTGGAAATTAACGTGGCTGATGAAGAAGAAACTGGAACAGGGCCAGTTAAAATCCATCCAAAGATGGTTTCTTGACCCATCAAGGAGTCACAAATATCTTGCATGACTCCAGCACGCATGATGAATGGAAGAAAGTCACCGCCTATAAGAATATCGATGTTCGAACTTTTGAAGAAGTGCGGGTCAGCCAGATGAATTGAAGGAAGTCGAGAGAACAAAGATACTCAAAACAATTATTTTTGCTCGTACAATTTTTTACGTGGTGAGTTTTTGAGAAACAATTCAGGCACAGGCCTTGTTTCTTGATCTCAGCCACTCGTTGTTTGACATCCATACCAATGAATCTAGGACATTTTCGAATAATATGAGCGGAATTTGTGCACAAAGGACATTTTGGAGCCGTAACATTGGTCTGGAATGAGCTGAACTTCGAATTCTTTGAATGTGCATTGGATTTAGTTTTTCGATCATCAGACTTCGGAAAATTGCGCATCTCGGAGACGGATTCAAGTGTACGATATCGATTCGTAAGGAAAGAATCAAGGTCAGCCCACTTTGGAATAGCAGTCTTGTCAGCCAAACCTTGTTCCCAAAGCGTCAGAGTTGAGTCAGGAAGACGATTCGAACAAAGGAAAACAAATATTGGATCCCAACTTCTAACGTCGATATCGTACAGAGATAACGCAGCAATACATGAATTTATGTCGCGCTGCAATGACTTAATTGCACTCGCTGACTCGGACTTAATATCAGGAAGATTGAATAGAACTTTTAATTGGCCATTAACAAGAATTCGCTTATTTTCGAACCGATCGCACAAACCTTTCCAAGCAAGTTGAAAACCTTGATTTGTCAAAGGTGCACGTTGGACAATATCTCTAGCTTCGCCTTTAGTCTTCTGGGTCAAATGAAACAATCGCTCGACTGGACTGAGCCTAGAATTTTTTATGTACACGGCTGTGAACATATCTCGGAAAGTCGGCCATGACATATAATCCCCGTTGAAAATTTCGGTATCGCATGGGGGCAGGTTGAACGAATAATTTGAACCATGATCATGATGGATTGTAGAATTAGGACTCTGGATCGAAGGGTTCGGAGGTGAAACAGAAGGCTCTTTAGGAACTGTTTGCCTTTGGAGATCCTCAGACAACTGCGTGAGGCGAGCCAAGCACTCGCAATAAGTGACATAGGCACTATTGTATTTGGCCTGGAACGTCTCGAGCTCCGAAGCGGCATCTGCATCTTCTTCGTGTTCATCATCCTCCTCGTTCTGTTCTTCGCTAGCTCGATCGGACATAAATTGGTCATACGCTGATTTGATGCCTGCCCATAAGGATTTAACTTCCGAAATATGTATCTTTATGAATTGGGCAGACGTCAAGGGAACATTACCACCAACAACCTCGGCATTGAAGGTGACCAGACGATCAGCTTGACGAATGAAGGCTTCCAAGGACATTATCGCTCAGTAAAATTAATGAAAATTGATTTAGAACAAGAAACTAGCAAAGAATAAGCGAAGAACAGCGAGAACGGGAGGAAATAGGGTAACTTCCCAAGCAAATTTGTTCGCGAATATCTAAAAGATGGTTGAAAAATACGTTTTTCTTTGTATTTTCTCCTTTATACAGCGCCACCTAGCGGTAAATGAATGGACAATGGAAAAAACAATGGAAAGAACTAAAAACAGTAGGTGAATTTCCACGAAAAACCGGAATAAATTGGAATAATATTGAAAATATTATGATTTGTGAGGTATTTTCGTATATAAAAAACGCCCCCTGGCGGCGAACGAACACACTATATATTTGCACAGTCAGAAATAAATCCGCAGTGAGCAAATGTCAAAAAAAGTCAAAGATCACCCAGGAAATAATAATAAATAATTGAAAGAATTAAAGTTTTTAGGTGATTTAGAATTTGCAAAGCGCCCTCTAGTGGTGGAAAAACGTACTACCAATAAGCACCAGCGAAGAAAAGAATCAGAAGATGAAAATGTCCAAGAAAAACCAGAAATATTTGGATAAGTCTCGAAAAAATCAAGTTTTTCTCCGAATTTCCTTATATGGACAGCGCCCCCTAGCGGCCGTAATGTGAGCTAAAAAATGGGCAAGAAGAAAGTACAGCACCAACTACCTTTATATATATTCGAATAATATATTTATATATGAATGTCGCAAACAAGTTACAGTGCGACCATATGAAAGGAACGACGGTAGGGTGCACGCACACTTAAAGAGAATAGCTTTACTACTATTGAGTGAAAACACACGTAAGAGAACTCCGGTGGTTGGCTGAACGTACGAACAAACCAACAGCGGCCACCAAACAACAGGAAAAATAATGTAGGTATGAATGTGTGTTGAGTGAGAACAAGCAGTGCGGTAATGAACGCTGGTCGTTGGATGACCGAACAGACGAACAGCCCAACAAGAAAAAATAGAAGAAATATACGTATGACGGTGTGTTATATTGAACGAGTAGTTATTGTTCTAAAGAGACGAATGTAGGCAGATCTCTAACAACAACAACTACTGTGTCAAGGAGATGTAATGATCGTAAAGAAGAAAATAACACACCAACAAACACGTATAAAAAGAATTAATACCAATTCTCGCGGTAGAAAATAAAGAAAGGAAAAGAATAATTTGGAGCACACTGTCGCGAATAGCAAAAATTATAAATTGAAGTTTTTTGTTTTTTTTTAGCACTTTGAAATAAATATGAATAGGAAAATAATATAATTTCAGATAAATAATGAAAATAATAATTTGAAAATATGTTAATTGAATATTCCACCAAATTTTTAAATGAATAAAATTACGGAAATGTGGTGTTATTGAATAATAAAATTACTGAAATTTACAATGCACTTATGAAACACTGTGCGTTTGAAAAAATGAAAAACAAATTGCCGTCGGCAAAACGCACTTTAACACCACACAGAAGAATGCACTATTGTTATATTATAGAAATGGAAAGCACAAACTTACCTTTTTTTGATGAAATTGATGAAGCGAAGAAATTTAATTTGTGGAATTTGCAACAGCTATCCAATTATCCGGTACGATGGACCAAAATGAAAACGCCAAAATGGATTTTCTGGAAAAGCTGGGATGGTTAGTTGCTGCCGAAACGAGGAAATAATATTCTTTAATGCAGGAATAATTTCTCCTCGGAGTTGTATAAAAAAAACCAAAGAATGAAAAAAACAAGGTGTTTTAGAAAGAATGTTTGCCAAATAGTGGAATTTTATTTATCGAAAATTCGGTGGATAATTTGGAAACGAACCTTACCAATAACAGGGTTGTTTGATGGTTAGTACAGAAGTAAGTTTATTTACAAAAAAGAAAAAAGGAACAACCAGCGTAAAAGGAAAACATTTGCACAACAGAAACAAAATGGGCAAATCCGTTGGGTTGGCGCACCCCATCACGGATACTGTTAAAAACAATGTGCATAACATTAAAATTATCCTTGGTGTATGTTACACGACCGGCAGTGTTATGAATGAAATGTCATGTGATGTATGTTTTACCCGTTGCATTTTTGAGTTGAATTCGGCAGATTTTTAAGGGCACGAACAAATTTAAAACAAGGATTTCCTATAGGGAGATTTTTAGAAATATTCTCTATGATTCCTCATCACAGATCAGAGGAATTTACTTTGAAAAAAATTCTTTGTGATGCTCCATCATAGATGTCGACTTTTCTATAGAAAAGTTATACCTCAGCACAGACGGCCGTATTTTCTATGGAAAATTTTCTTTATGATACCTCACCACAGATTTCGAAATTTTATATAGAAAATATTCTCTGTGATACCCCACTAGAAATTCTGATGGGGGAATTTACTATAGAAAATTCTTTATTCACCTTATTTTTTCTGCACGTAGTATTTCTTTCAAGCCCCTGCATACATTTAATAAATTGCTATGCTGACAAAAAATTCTCAACATGGTTGTTAGTTACACGTGATGTGAACTTACTACTAAAACTGAACAATAAAAACTCAGCGTGGCAGTCTTCTATTCACATTCTAGGGATGCATAAGAAGACAATGCAAAGAAAAAATATATTTCCGTTCGAGCCTGTGGCTACGTTTACTTTTGGTTTAGGACCAAACAATGACAGTACATTTCTATAGAACAATTGTGGTAAACTACTCTTTTTTTTGCAAATTGTTATGGTGTGCAAGAGTACCACCATTCGTACTTAAGAAAACAATGCAACGCATTTTATGCAAACAATAAATTTAAAACTTTTTATTTTACCCCTATCTCACTCTGCGGAAAGTATGGGTATGTGACTGGAATTTTTATTTCCAACTTACCTTCTATGTTTATTCCATATATAAAAGATAATTAGGGCTAATGCTATAACTATACCACAGCACGATATTGTACACATACAGACAAATAATGGCAGCGATACGGTGCGTAAAACGCGTCTTACAATTGTACGATCCTGAGGAACCTGTGTGGGAGAAATAATAAAAAATTAATACAATATTATTCATATGATAATAAAAACTTCAAATGAAAGTAACATTTTTTATACAAAAAAATATTTGTTGTAAATGCATCTTCTCATTAAGTATTTCCAATCGATATGGCATTAGCCTCTTACAGTAGTTCTTTGTGGGTATATGGGAGATATGCCAAAACCTGGACCGATACAGCCTATCTTCGCACTAGGGTCGGAAATCAATATTTCGATGAGTTACAAACGAAAAAACAAACAAAATTACTATGGTGAAGGGTTTAAAAATAAGGAAGATCATCACCGATTGGCTTTATCTTAGTTCATACCATAGAGAAACGTATACAAATTTGGAACCGATTGGATTATTAGTTTCTGATTTATCGTGCCCGCCATTCGTTTGAGGCGCCTTTAACATTTGAGAAACACACTATTGTTGAGATTCTCACTTAAAATTTAATAGGGACTTTCTGGAATTAGTGTAGTTTCGAATCAAGTCAAAAAACAAAATAAATTTTTGAAACCGAGAATGTGGGGCCTTTTAAAGGACGTCTCCAAAATCCTCAAAAAAATTCAATTGTTATATAGAGACTACCCCAAAACGTGGACCGATATAGCACATGTTGGAAATTGATGTACCTGCAAACAAAAGACAACCCAATGTAGTTCCATGGTAGCGTCTCATTGACAGTAGTTTGAAGGTTTGTGCCGCATTTTCTCATTTTAGTGGCTAGCATTACAGCATTGTATATATAGGGCCAAGTTCTGATATATCACTCAAATAAAAGTGGAATGATATATATGGACTTTGGTGCACCAATTACATAAAATCGGACGAAAATATATATGGGAGCTATATCTAAATCTGGACCGATTTTCATGAAACTTGGCAGACGTTACTCTAGGCTCAATTCAGTACGCTACGCTAAATTTAGTGCAAATCAAAAGATATATAGGGCCTTTGGTGCACCATTTGCAAAAAATCGAACGAAACTATATATGGGATCTATATATATATATATATCTAAATCTGGACCGATTTTCACGAAACATGGCAAACATCACTCTAGGCTCAATTCCGTACGTCATGCCAAATTTCGTGCAAATCGAAATATATATAGGGACTTTGGTGCACCATTTGCATAAAATCGGACGAAACTATATATGGGAGCTATATCTAAATCTGAAACGATTTTTCAGTAAGGTATGTCCTTGGGCCAAATAAATGAGCTGCGCCAAGTTTCATCCAATTCGAATCAAAACTGCGACCTGTACTTTGTTTACAATTTAACATGGACAGACGGACATGCATAAATCGACTCTGAAAGTGATTCTATACATATTCTAAAAAGGAACCACGGTTCTATCTCGATTATTTTTGCCTGTTACAAACATATCCACAAAGACATAATACCCTGTACCACAGTGTGGTGAAGGGTATAAATAGCTGTATATCTTCGTTTGTTATAATCGTTGAATACGATGAGTCATAATTTCATATAAGAATTGTTTACAAATATATCCAAATGACCACATATAGTGTTAGCTGCAATGTAGTATATCGACACAGTTTATTCACTAAACTATGATAAACATTGCAATCCATTTGCATATTGTGTTATTATTATTTTTCACTTCCTCATTAATTTATTACTTACTTCACTTCCTCATTCATTTATTACTTACCTTTCCTCATATCCATCGTTCGGAATTCAACCATGTCAAATTATCCAATTGGGTATCATAATAACCCAATTTTTCATATCTTCCATTACTCATTTGCTCAATTTGCGTTAAAGCAATACGATCTCCCTGTGAGCTGAATGCCACAACACCCTGAAATTAAAATGAAATAAAATGTGTGAGTGGGTATGTGTGTTTTATATAATGTCATACCAACAATAACAAAATATTATCACAAACATTATCACACATGGACAATAAACGCTGAATGCTATCTCGGTTAATATTTTGTGGTTTTATGTCATATTAGAGTATACCGAACATTAGGACTCACTACTCACCGATACTCCTAAAAATTGCGTTGAATTCATCGCTGCATAAATATCATCAGCTATATATTTGTCGTTGTATGTGAATTCCTTTAAGGTTTTATTGTGATGTCTCAGTCTTTCCATGCTCCGATTAAAGGCCAATGTCACACTCCATACCGCATCATATGCTAATGGCGCTTCCGAATAACCTTCTGAATAACGATCATTGCTAATATCGAAACCTTCTCCTTTTAATGATTGATTTAAAGGTAAACTGTAAAAGGGGGAGGAAGACCGCAATGTAAACATTTAAGCTATAAATGCCATACGCATCTGTTTGACAATACATGAAATATCTTCATTATACCCTTCACCACACTGTGTTACAGGGCATTATGCATTTGTGCATATGTTTGTAACAGGCAAAAGGAAACGATATAGACACATGGTTCCTTTTGAGAATATGCATACAATCACTTTCTGAGTCCGTCCGTCTGTCCATTTTAAATTGTAAACAAAGTACATTTCGCATTTACGATCCGAATTGGATGAAATTTGGCATAACTCATCTATTTGGCCAAAGGACGATTTAGATATAGCTCCCATATATAGTTTCGACCGATTTTAGGTAAATGGTGCACCAAAGTCCATCAAAATCATTCGATTTGCACGAATTTTGGCACAGAGTACGGAATCAAGTCTAGAATGACGTGTGCTAAGTTTCGTGAAAATCGGTTCAGATTTAGATATAGCTCCCATATATAGTTTCGACCGATTTTAGGTAAATGGTATGCCAAAGTCCCTACATATTTTCCGATTTGCACGAAATTTGGCATTGCGTACAGGATTTAGTCTAAAATGATGTGTGTAAAATTTCTTAAAAATAGGTTCAGATTTAGATATAGGTAAATGGTGCACCCTGAAAATCATTCGATTTGCAATAATTTTGGCATAGCGTACTGAATTAAGTATGGAATAACGTGTGCCATTAAATTTGACATGGTGTACTGAATTGAGTCTACAATTATGTGTGTAAAATTTCTTGAAATCGGTTCAGATTTAGATATAGCCCTCACATATATGTTCGCCCGTTTTTAAATAGGGCCCAAAATATGGCCATTAGGAACAAAACCTGCTGAAATTTGTATATCTATTTTCATCCGATTTTATGTAAATGGTGCATCAAACTCCTCATGATTGTAATAGTGACATGAAATTTTGCACAATCTACAGAATTGAGCATTTTGATATGTTTGATATTTGCTTTAAATCGATTTACATAATTTTGTCCCATTGTAACAAACGAATGACATGTTTATGAATTCATCGGTTCACATTTAGATAAAGGTCACATATTTTATTTAGTTCATCCAATTTTATGTCAATGGCCCTTCTGTGAGGATGCATTCCTTTAATATACCCAGAGTGTTTAAGGGTATCATATAGTCGGCCCCGACCGACTTTACTGCTTTCCTTACTGGGTTTCTAAATTGACTTTATACCAGTTGTCCTCGTACCAGCCTAAAAATATATGTGAAACGTAATAAAATAGAAAATAATTAAGAGGAATTAAAAACAGAAGCATCCTTCATAAATTCTCTTAGCATATACTTTGCTGGAAATTCATGGAGCCTAACTGGAAGGGTAAACCAAATTATATTTGGGGTCATTTGAGTATTTAAAATGTATTTTGCATAAAACAAAATGGAAATAAAAAAGTTTTTTTGTAATGTTTTACAAATTTCTCAGAATTTGTTTACCCATGTATTATTGAAGCTACGACGGTTCTTGGAAAAATCGACGTTATCAAAATTTGCTAATTTTTTAGATCTTTACACTTTTGACATTTAACATTATTGATTTTTAATTTGCTCTAAATGTTAACAGCATTTTCGTTAAATTTTTATGTAGTTTGTATATATATGTATGTAGGAAGAAACCTAGTTGTTAGGAAAAGATCAATTATCAGCTGTTGTATACTTATATAGCTAGTTACTTGGTGATCTAGTCACTTTATACCCCAAAAGGAACACAAAATAGACTGTTGAATTAATTTGTCGATTGAAAAAGTTGTCTAGGCACATCCTACCAATTCGGTAGTTACTGGTAATACAAAGGGCAAGGAATCGACTACCGAAATAACAGTATGCTGGTAACGCAGGCAGGGGACAATTGAATTCTCCATGCTAAATTCACCAGTCTAGGGCATGAAATGGTAACCAGTGGTACTTACAAGTAATTAGTAAAATATCTGCTTCATCACCAGTTTCTCGAATATCTGGGAATATCGAATATCTTGAAATTGGACAGATATAAGCATAAGGTGGAGTGTATATTAAATTTGTCATTCCATTTTCAACACATCGAAATATTCACCGGAGAACCTAAAATGTATATATGTATATTCTCGAGTCCATCTTTCTGTCTGTAGAAATCATGATAGATATTGCAATATTTTAGTAGGGCTTTGAAATTTTGCACTGGGATTGCTATTACTCCTACAATGGCTGGTATTGAAATGGGTACATCGGTCCACGATTTGGTATAACACGTATTCTGCATTATCGGGAATTTTAATTGGTTTCTCTGTTTGGTTCTGGTTGGACACGTGCTACAACCAAATTAGCTGTAATTTTTGGATTCTCATTAAAAAGAATATCTACCTACAATATATCCTCTACAAGAAATGATCAATATTGGCTCCTTTTTCAAGCCGATGGGGCTGTAGCTAATGTTCCGTATATTTTACGATATTAATAAATTTTTAACTGAATTGACGCATCGAATTCCTGGTGAATACGAAATAAACAAGTAAGAAAAGATCGAAAGTCGAACGGGGCCGACTATATGATACCCAATTTGGGTACATACAATAAATGAAAATATGTACAATATCCTGTAGATAGAAGAGACATAATATCTTTGGAAGCCCGTTGAAATGGAATCGGGCGAAATTTAATTTGTTATCTACATAGATATTAGAACCATTAAAAAAAGACTTGGATGTTTTGCATGTATGTGAGCTACATGTAAATCTGATATATATATATATATATATATATATATATATACCTAGAAAGTGATTCAATGCATATTCTCAAAAGGAAACATGTGTCTATCTCGTTTGACAACTAAAATATTGATACACACATATGTTGTCATGGTATTATAGCTTTGTGCAGCCCCAGTGTTTGTAACGTCGCGAAAAATTGGTCCTAGAACCACCTTTAAGTATACCGACATATCTCGACTAACTGAGTCGATCTAGACATATGTGGAACGGTCTTGCAATGAAATAAGCATGGCAGTTTTGATGAAGATAGGACAATATTTAGCAGGTCAAATTGACCCAGAATTGTATGCTGGGGCGAATATTGTACTCCTGAAGTACATAGACCCGAGAAGTTGATCTGATTGATTGTATCCAAGGGGAGTTGTTTACTTTGAAATTTATACCAACTTTATTGTTGCATGTACCCGGATGTGTGAGTTATATGTAAAAATTTTAAGGTGTTTATGTTTTGTATTGCTATTACCCAACTACAGGGCGGAAATATCTCTCTGATGGCTTTGAACTGACATGAAGTTCCGGCTATGGTCAAGGACGACGCCTATAATTTTCGGTGATGTTGAGATGATATTTAGTGGATGGACTGAACCGAAAATCTTTTTTTTTTGCGATTATTCAGCTCACAATATTGAACCGCAGAAAGTTAGATTTACGTAGTAGTTGAGAAGGGTATTATATGGTCGGACCCGTCCGAATATACTGCTCCGCTCAACGGTTTTTAAACTTTGTCCGTTTGTGAAAAAATTTAAATTTTGTAAAAATATTTTTCGACTTCAAAAATGCATCAGTAATATATGAGAAATATCCATATGCGGAATGCCAATTTGGCATACAAATCATTTTGATATTAATAAAATCTCAAATCTGTGGAGGCTTTTCATCGTAGTTGATCTGAAAACTACATTACATTAAGTTTAATGACAAACATTTTATTTCGAGGAGAAACAGAGGAAACGACTATATCAGTTATCACACATGTTCAGACTAGGCTCGATTCGGTAAATATATTAAGTTCTGCGGAGTTTTAGAAATGTTTTCCCTACAAATTAATTCGAGGATTTCAAAATATAGAATTTACATAATTTGGAAACTAGAAGTCAACCTTTATTATACCTGAACATAGATTGTTTTCTTAAATAACATTTTAATATGTTCCTTAAATTTCCTTACAATAAGTGGGTTCTGGCTAGTTTCACGGGTTCGGCTAGTTTCACATTACGATTCAGCGGAGCTGGTCTGTCCGACCGGTACACAATTTTGCACACCCAATCAAATCCAGTATAGAAGAGCATTTGTTATTATAAAGATGTAACTAGGTTATCCTATGGGATACAACATATTATATAAGATCATATCGTGCAATTTTCAAGAACAAATAACACCAATATCTATTGAGGTTTCCGGTCCCCACAACAGGTCAAGCTTCCTCTTTTACGACTGCATTCATTTACAGTAAGCCTCTATTTTTTCATGATGAAATACTATAATATGTATTTATTTCAATATCAAATACCCTTGAATACTTCTTTTCTAATTGTAATTCCCTTTAAATATTATTATACAGCACCGTACAGTTCGTTCATTCGTACAAACATTGCCTATTTTTATAATTACAGCAAACGGCAATAAATCCTTAATTAATTGAACAAACAAACCAACAAAAATAATGTAAAGAATTCCTCTTGCGCGGAATCAACATCAAGTAGAGAGTAGTTCAATGAATGAATTTATCTTAATTGTATAATTAAAGCGTAAAGGAGTGCAATTAACTCCCTTAGTAGGTTTTTTATTTCCATTTCCTTTCATAGTTCTATATAGTACAATGTCTAATGCGTATTCTGAGCCTTTTGTTGTTGTTTGTTTTTTAAAGCTAATAGCATGGATGAAATAAACATGAACAAGTGAAAAAAGCGTTAAGTTCGGCCAGACCGAACTTTGGATACCATATCTATACTGACAGAAAATTTAGGGAACATACCAAAAAGTGGACCTTTACCGATAATTCCACAAACCGATTTATAATTAAAACTATATAATTAAAACATTGTGTGATTCTTTACTTTACTACATTTTTTGAAAATATTTTTAAAAATGCTCTTTAATTTAGTTAAATTATGTAAACTAAGCACCGATAAAATCATTTACAGATAATTTTTTTTGAAAAAATCTGTAAAATCTATCAAAATTGCCAAAAAAATTGTACAGTACAGCTTACATTCAGATAATCACCCTTATTATAGGAAATAAAGGTCCGAATGCACCAGAAATCGCTAGAATTAGTAGAAAACAATAAATAATTCTCACAATAAATAAATATTTGAAATAAAAACTCAAAAAATGGGAATTAACCTAAAGGAACGATTCAATTTCAATAGCCTTTACTGAAGTAGGCCGGAATATTTTTGCAGTATGTGAGGAAAAATCGATTGATATTGGTATTTATTATATCAAATCAACTGTTTCGTTCTGTAAGAACAGAACGAAAAGAGATCAACGCCTACGTTGACGAGTAAAGGTTTCTGGCACACATCAGCATTTTTGATGCACAAATTTTTGGCAATTTTGATAGATTTTACAGATTTTTTCAAAAATTTTTATCTGTAAATGATTTTATCGTTGCTTAGTTTACATAATTTAACTAACTTAAAGAGCTTTTCTAAAAATATTTTCAAAAAATGCAGTAAAGTAAAAAATCCCACACAATGTTTTAATTATATGGCCACTTCAAAGTCGATGTATTTTCATAAAAAATTGCATGCAATAATTTTTATTTTCACACTAAATCTCTTAAGTGCAGTATAACGAAGTGTTCTGAATTCAAAATTCAAAAATACTTCAAACGCATCGGGGGCTGATCAAAAAATATTTACCACAGTAAATGTTTTAATTCTGTGACCACCACTGTATTTATACCCTTCACCACTCTGTGGTACAGGGTATTATGTCTTTGTGCATATGTTTGTAACAGGCAAAAGGAAACGAGATAGACACATGGTTCCCTTTGAGAATATGCATAGAATCACTTTCTGAGTCGATTTATGCATGTCCGTCCGTCCGTCCGTCCGTCCGTCTGTCCGTCTGTAGATGTTAAATTGTAAACAAAGTACAGGTCGCATTTATGATCCGATTTGAATGAAATTTGGCACAGGTCACTTATTTGGCCCAAGGACGAACCCTATTGAAATTGGGAAAAATCGGTTCAGATTTAGATATAGCTCCCATATATAGTTTCGTCTGATTTCATGTAAATGGTGCACCAAAGTCCCTATATATCTTTCGATTTGCACGAAATTTGGCATAACGTACTGAATTGAGCCTAGAATGATGTCTGCCAAGTGTCGAGAAAATAGGTCCAGATTTAGATATAGCTCCCATATATAGTTTCGTCCGATTTCATGTAAATGGTGCACCAAAGTCCCTAAATATCTTTCTATTTGCACGAAATTTGGCATAACGTACTGAATTGAGTCTAGAATGAATGTCTGCCAAGTTTCGAGAAAACCGGTCCCGATTTCTATATAGCTCCCATATATAGTTTCGTCCGATTTCATGTATATGGTTCACCAAAGTCTCTATATATCTTTCGATTTGCACGAAATTTGGCATAACGTACTGAAAATCGGTCCAGATTTAGATATAGCTCCCTTTTATTATAGATTGATTATAAGTAATTGACGCACCAATGAACCAATAGGCTGATGGGAACAAAACGTTCTGAAATTAGTATAACCTAACATGTGACAAGTTTGTTTGAAATCGCTTAATATTTGGATAGAGCTTCCATATATATTTTCGCCCGATTTCAAGTAAATTGGGCATCAAACTCCTCATGTTAGTCAGATTGACATCAAAGTTTGCACAACTTACAAAGTTGAGCATAGAATTACGTAGTTGCGTTTTCTATAAGTACAGACATAGCCCAACGGATGACCTATTTTCATTTGTTTGAAGTCGATTTACATACTTTATGGATAGATCTAGGTAGATTCTTACTTAGATAAATATCACATATTTTATTTCATCCAATTTTTAATAGTCCTGTTTAATATACCCATAGTGGTGAAGGGTATCATATAGTCGGCCCCGTCCGACTTTACTACTTTCCTTACTGGTTTTTAAAATGTATTTAAAAGGTTTTATGATCATATTTGGTTTCTGAGATGCAAAATGGAGATAGAAATCGTGTTTTCGATCCTATTTTCATTTCTATTATTATAATTGACATCTTTTATGTATAATAATTTCCTTACTGGCTTTATCGATTTTAGTTCCTGTAAGACAAATTATTATTGTATACATTTCTTACGTAGCTTATCTTTCAGGATGCCTATCCTTATTTCCTTCGTTATATGAATTCCGTCGTATTGCTACTGATGTGAAAAACGCAGCGTATAGGGCAACCCTGCAGACAGTAGCAACACGTAACGTGATGGAGAATTATCGGGAGAAAAGGAGAGAGGAGAAACGTGTTTTCAGAAAAAAGAAGAAAGAACAAGAAAAACGTGAGCGTGAGCAAATCGAGATGTACAGGAGTCAGAATGAAGTCCGGAAATTTTACCAACGAGTAAAACACCAAACCGAAGGCTTTGGTGCAGGCACATCCTCCTGTAGAGATGAAGAAGGAAACCTGGTGACAGATACAGACAGCGTGTTGAGGATCTGGAAGGAGCATTTCGAAAAGCTGCTAGTATCAAATAGTGGCGATGAAGAAGATACCCCAGAACCAATAGGAGATGATGGTATAGAGTGTATACCACCTAGCCAAGATGAGGTCATAAAAGCAATTAATCGGCTCAAGAACAACAAAGCAGCAGGAGCCGATGGGTTACCAGCCGAACTATTCAAGACTGGTGGCCAGATGCTGGTCAGGAGCATGCACCAGCTGATTAACACAATTTGGCTAGATGAATGCATGCCCAAAGATTGGAACCTCAGCATCCTGTGTCCCGTGCACAAAAAAGGAGACAAGACAATATGTGCCAACTATAGAGGAATAAGTCTCCTTCCCATCGCATATAAAGTGCTATCCAGTGTGCTGTGTGAACGATTGAAGCCAATGGTCAATGACATCATCGGACCATACCAATGCGGCTTCAGACCTGGCAAATCGACCATAGACCAGATTTTCACTCTGCGCCAAATCCTGGAAAAGACCCACGAAAAACACATCGACACATATCACCTATTTGTCGACTATAAAGCCGCATTCGACAGCCCTATCCGTTCAGAGGTGTTTAAAGCCATGTCTGCGTTCGGCATTCCTGCAAAATTAATACGGCTATGCAGGATAACTTTAAGCGGCACAAGGTCAGCCGTTAAAGTAGGAAAGGACCTATCGGAGCCCTTCACTACCAAACGAGGATTCAGACAAGGTGACAGTTTGTCGTGTGATCTTTTTAACATCCTACTGGAAAAGGTCATACGAAACGCAAAGGTGAAAAGAAATGGCACTCTCTACACCAAACAACACCAGTTACTCGCCTACGCCGATGACATCGATATAATGGGTCGAACATTGCGAGCGGTAACAGCCACCTTTGAACAAATTGAAAAGGAGTCTGCCAAAGTGGGTCTGGCAGTAAACGGCGAGAAGACCAAGCTGATGGTATCAACGCGCAAGACGTCCAGTAGACTCGGACCAACTGTGGAACTTGAGAACTACAGCTTCGAGGTAGTTAAAGACTTTATATACCTTGGTACCGCCATAAATAAAACGAATGATATCAGTTTTGAAATTCGGAGAAGGATTGTGATGGCCAACAGATGCTACTATGGTCTAAGTAAGCAGTTTAGAAACAAGGCCACCTCTCGCCAGACCAAACTCACACTTTACAAGACGCTGATACTACCCGTGCTATTATATGGATCAGAAGCATGGGTACTTGCGCAAGCAGATGAGGCAGCGCTTGGGGTGTTTGAGAGAAAAATTCTCCGAAAGATCTACGGGCCGATCTGCGTCGACGGTGAATATCGGCGTCGAATGAACCACGAGCTCTACAATTTATACGCAGACATCGACATAGTCAGTCGTATTGAGCTGCAGCGACTACGGTGGCTAGGCCATGTTGTGCGGATGAATGAAGAAGCCCCAGCTCAAAAGGCATACAAAAATGAGCCTACGGATGGTTCCCGTAGAAGGGGAAGGCCACGAATTAGATGGAAAGACCAAGTAGAGAACAACATCTTGGAACGTGGTCCCCCCCCCCCCATTATCGGAGTTAAATTTTTTTTATTTAATTCGATTCTGCACTGATTCAAGAATGTCCCTACAAAATTTCAAGTGAAAATCTCAAGAACTCTTGAAGATATAGCCGATTTATTGTGTCTGCATTAAGTGACGGCTAAAGGGCTTCTCAAACTTTAAACGCGTTTTCCTCCTTTGCGAGTGGCGGGCACGATAACTCAAAAACTAATAACCCAATCGATTCCAAATTTTTACACGTTTCTCTGTGAGTGTAAAGCTATCGTATGAACTAGGATAAAGCCAATCGGTGAAGATCTTCCTTATTTTTTAACCTGGTTTTTGGTCAAAAATCAGCGATTTTCCAAAAATATTTATTATACCCTTCACCACACTGTGGTGCAGGGTATTATGTATTTGTGCATATGTTTGTAACAGACAAAAGTAAACGAGATAGACCCATAGTTCCTTTCGAGAATATGCATAGAATCACTTTCTGAGTCGATTTATGCATGTCCGTCCGTCTGTCTGTCAATGTTAAATTGTGAACAAAGTACAGGTCGCATTTATGATCCGAATTGGATGAAATTTGGCATAGGTCACTTATTCGGCCCAAGGATGAACCCTATTGAAATTGGGAAAAATCGATTCAGATTTACATATAGCTCCCATATATATTTAACCGATTTAATGTAAACGGTCCCTATATATCTTTCGGTTTGCACGAAATTTGGTACAGCCTAATCATTTAGGTCTAAAATGATGTCTGCCGAATTTCGTGAAAATCGGTCCAGATTTAGATATAGCTCCCATATATAGTTTCGACCGATTTAATGTAAATGGCGCACCAA
This sequence comes from Musca vetustissima, assembly GCF_032173495.1. Classification (NCBI taxonomy): domain Eukaryota; kingdom Metazoa; phylum Arthropoda; class Insecta; order Diptera; family Muscidae; genus Musca; species Musca vetustissima. The sequence goes on from NW_026882650.1 coordinate 17,475, forward strand.
AGTCCCTATATATCTTTCGATTTGCACGAAATTTGGCATAACTTACTGAATTAAGCCTGGAAGGATGTCTACCAAGTTTCGTGAAAATCTGTCAAGATTTAGATATAGTTCCCATATATAGTTTCGTCCGATTTCATGTAAATGGTGCACCAAAGTCCCTATATATCCTTCGATTTGCACGAAATTTGGCACAACGTACTGAATTGAGCCTAGAATGATGTCTGCAAAGTTTCGAGAAAATCGGTCCAGATTTCTATATAGCTCTCATATATAGTTTCGTCCGATTTCATGTAAATTGCACCAAAGTCGCTATATATCATTCAATTTGCACGAAATTTGGCATAACATACTAAATTGAGCCTAGATTGATGCCTGTCAAGTTTCGTGAAAATCGGTCAATCGGTGCACCAAAGTCCACATATATCTTTCGATATGCACGAAAATTGGCATAGCGTACTGAATTTAGTCCAGAATGATGTGTGCAAAGTTTCGTGAAAATCGGTTGAAATTTAGATATAGCTCCCTTATATTATAGATTGATTGTAAGCTATTGACACACCAAGGAATCAATAGGATGGGAACAAGACGTACTGAAGTTAGTATAACCTAACCTGTGACAAATGTCTTTGAAATCGGTCCATATTTGGATATTGCTTCCATATATATTTTCGTCCAATTTCAAGTAAATTGTGCATCAAACTCCTCATTTTTGTCAGATTGTGTGAAATGTTTCTGAGTGATAATTGAGTGATAATTGAGCATAGAATTACGTAGATCTAAGTAGATTAAAATTTAGATATATATCACATGTTTTAGTTCATCCAATTTCATGTTAATAGTCCTGTTTAATATACCCATATTGGTGAATGGTATGATATAGTCGGCCCGTCCGACTTTACTACTTTCCTTACTGGTTTTATTAATTTTAGAGCGAAGTCAATAATCCTAGTTCATACGAGAGCCATACATGTACTCTTTCAAACTCCTTTGGAATTTTCGGATTCCGATGTTCCAGTGAGGAGTAATCATGCCCGCCATCAAAAATAATGACTTTTCTTTAATTACAAAAAACAACAACAAAACAATAACAAACATTTGTTGTAAAATATTTTTCTTCTCTTTTAAATATTCAAATATATATGTACAAAGTTATAAACCTAAACAAGCATTGGTATTGATTTACTAGCCCTTTGAAAATCTTGAAAAATTAAAATCGAGAATGGGTGGGGTTCCCTTAATTCCTATATAGATGTGAACCATTTTGCAACCTATGTTCATTCGGGTAGATTTAGAGTAGTTTGCGTACAATGGGACAGAATTATATAAATAGATTTAAAGCAAACTTGACACACGTTATTCGGTGTGCTGCACTGTTCAAAATTGAATCTCAATGAGATCACTTCGTCAATTTCTAATCACTTCTTGGCCGACAAGTGAACCCACACGATCGTCTAGATCACAATTAATATCTACCACCCACAAAACCCGTATTGTTTAGCGAATCACTCTTTTAAAATGTATGTATATATATTTTTCGGGTAGCCCCCATATAAGCGTACCCTCGATTTTCGGTATTTTGGGGTTCTTGAGATTTTTGGATTCAACAAAATTATCGGTAGTTTAGTCGTATATGGTAACAAACCTCAATCCCAATTCCTACACGATGTAAACAATATTGGTCTAGGGACGTACTCATACAATTTCATATTAAGATTTCTTAACAATATATTTATATTTGGAAATAGATTTTCGTCAAATACTACATAAAAGAGGCCAACAATAATACGAGCATCCTGTCGCCGTAAATTGCGTACAGCATCAGTTGGATCTGATAAAAATTATTGTCATGTAACGATTTCAATTCCTGCTTCCATACAACGATTCTCAAGGTCTTCAACCGTCTGAAAATAAATCACAAAAATATAACTAATGAATAGATTATGTCAAAGGATAAAATAAATGTTTATTAATCGTTTGTTTATTAAGAAATTAAAAGTTTTAGGAAATGGAACGATTCATTATGGTTTTTATATTTTCAGCAATAGCATGTTTGATTTTCTGTTGGTAACTCATCGTAGTAATTATAAACTAGGTACGAGTATTCATGCTCAGCGGAAAATATGAAAATTTAGTCATAGCTTCCAAATATATTTTCGTCAGTTTTATGCACATTTTGCAACATACCCAACTTATGTTCAATTCAAGTCCAGCTTGTCTTGAATCGGTTCAGATTTCATAGCTCCCATATATGTTTTCTTCCAATGTTATGTATTTTTATGTTCACAGTCAAAGTTTTTTCGACCTTTTTACACTGATAGTACTCTTAAAATACAACGAAAAGTGTTAAGGGTAAATTGTAAAAAAAATTAATTGTGTTTGATTATTTTTTATTTAAGTGTTATGTTGCCTCCGAAAGTGAAGTTACCGCAGAAGTGTCCATATATGAATGTCAGCCTTTATGAACGTAATTCATGTTAGAAAAATTTGTCAATCCAAAAGAAGCTGACAAAACAAATTAGAGCCAATTCGGTTGAAAACGTAACAATGCTCCTAGAGTATATCTAAATCGCTAGTAATTTCCGACGGACCATCTCAGAGCTATAGTAGAGAGTACAAAGAGTGTTAAGTAAGATAAAACTTAAAATTTTACTTATGATATTAAAGTGTATGTTCTTTATACTTTTGCCAAAACTATATATTTATATTGGATGTCAAAATCACAATTCGGTAGAAAACTATTTCATTTTTTGCAGCAGCAACGCAATTGGCATTGAAAGTTTCAGCAATAAGGGTTGTAGAAAAAAGAACTAACACTCCATATATTGCATGTTTTTATTAATAAATGTAGATGTGTCTGTTAAATTATAAATCAGTTTTCGGAAGAATAGATTTCACTTTACATTTTTAAATGGAAATTCGTGTATTAAGTTGTATTCCAAAGAAATGTGCAATTTTAGCTGAGTATATGGACGACTAAGTGTGTGAGAGTTTATGCGAAACATATATATGATAGAACATACATATATAAATGTTCACTCATAGCAAGTGTTATAATGATAATATTATACTAGATATGAAAATTTTTTAAAATGTTCACAGATGTTGCTACTAAATCTTAACAAGAATGTTTGATGGATTTAAATTTTGCAAACTTGTAAAATATCTGAGATTATAGCATAAATGAAATTATGGCAGTGTAATAGTTATGATATTTTGAATATAACATAATCTCGAAAAAGAAACACATTGTGTACTATAAAATTACCACGACATTATAAGCGTATACATAGTGACAGCACGTATACACAGTGAGATTTAAAATATACTATTTAGTCGTTAAATAATTTTCTATCTCGACCATGTTTGTTTAAATTTGTTCATCAAACACTGTCCATTATTTAATTCACTTTGCAATGTCGAAAAAATTTCAAACAACTCTACTGCTCCTCCACTCCAAAGTTATTTCTATTAACCATTTAGGGACTATGGCACGAGAATACAGTAATTGACCATGTTTTCTGTTATCACATTTTCCTGTTTTTGTTTTTTACAGCATAGAAATATTCCAGATGATTTCCATAACAATTTTTAGTTCATTGTTTTGTTGTCCTGTGATATATTTCAGTAGGAAAACGATCTCTCATATTCCTAGACTGGGGATATAACATATTTCCAATTGGTCGTTGTCATGGTCCTGGTAGTTTTTGGTATAGTATTCTATATTTGTTAGTTTGAATGCAGAACATCTGTTTTCGTTACTTCCTTAAGGGAATGCTTAAGTTAAAATTGACAGTAACAACTTAATCCCAGAGCGTTTAAGGCTATCCAATTAGATGATTTGATAATTTGATTCTGGCTCATCAATAGTATTTTCGTCTAGTTCAGATATTTGTTTTCTAGGTTGAAATTTTACATTTGAAGCACAATGCGAGGGAGTTTTGTTCGTCATTCAGAGTTTTCTCAAATGCGATAGAGGCCTTATAGGCACATAAAGTTGGCAATTCGCGTGCTTTACCAGTTAGTAGTGTGTTCAGGTTTCTGCATACAACTGTAAAATCGTTGTTAAATGTAGTACTGTTCACATTACATTGGTTGTACACACATATATTATTGACTCAAATCTAAAAGTGTATAGCTGAACTCTTTTTCCATTTATAGGATCTTTTTTGGGTCAATATAAAACATGGACCAAAACCTTAATCTTTTATAGCCTTTACGTTTTAAAAATGTGTCTCAAGCTTTCAAAAATCCGAAGATAAAGCGGACTTTTAATAGATATGAGTTTAAAGACCAAATACTGCTACCGTTTTGTCAGAATTCCGAATTTCTCTTTAAATAACTTCATTCAAATATGTTTTTTATTTGATTAAAATCACTTCCCACTGCTACTAAACTCGACAGTTATTTAACCAATGGTTTATTAAAAAAAAAAAACTTTTGCATATAAAATTTTGCGAATGACAACAGTGTTTACGATTGAAAAATATTCTGACAGGGTTTCTTTTCGTTTTCATATCGGGTTATTGACTGCCTTTTAGATTTCAGTTCATAGCAATAACATGATGATAATAGATGCCTAAAATTTCAGAAAAAAAATTGTAGCATACCAAACCACCCACACAAACACACATGCATTCCATTTAATTACAATGCCGAATATAATCTTCCCTCAATACAATTTGGTGATTTTCGACAATTCAGAAATGAAAAAATACCATGGAAAACAGAAAAAGAAAACAAAAACATTTCATCATTTACATTAAATCGGACGAAACTATATATGGGAGCTATATCAAAATCTGAACCGATTTCAACTAAACTTCGCATTCATCAATCAGATAAATATCGGCAGTATGGTGCTCCATTTACATAAAATCGGACGAAACTATATAATATAGATCATGATTGATGAATGCGAAGTTTTGTTGAAATCGGTTAAGATTTAGATATAGCTCCCATATATATTTTCGCCCGATTTAATGTAAATAGGGCACCAAAGTCCCTATATATCATTCGATTTGCACGAAATTTGGCACAGCGTACTGAATTAATTTTAGAACGATGTGTGTTAAATTTCGTGAAAATCGGTACAGATTTAGATATAGCTCCGATATTAGGTAAATAGTGCACCAAAGTCCCTATATACCCATTCGCACGAAATTTGGATTTATAAGTAAATGAAGAGTTGAAAATGTGGCCGAATGCAAAAAACATACTGAAATAAGTGTATCCTAACATGTGACAAGTTTCGATGAAATCGGTTTAGATTTCGATATTTTGCTTAAAATTTATTTACATAATTTTGTCCCATTGTAAGAAGCAACTCTATATCTGACCAAAATTTAGTATATGTTGCGGAATGAAATATTTAATTTAATTTTTAATGGTCCTTCAAAAATGCGACGTCTGTTAGGATTCCATCTGTTGAATATACCCAAAGTGGTGAAGGGTATCATATAATCGGCCCGTCCGACTTTACTACTTTCCTTACTGGTTTTGCCTGCTAAAGTAAGGTCACACTAGGCAAATATTTGACGAAAAGTGTCAAATATTTCTTTGCCATAATCTGATCACAAAATATTTTCAATGGCAAACACAAAAACAGCTGATTTTGGGCAAACAAAATTATTTGACAGTAAACAAAATTTTGCGTAAAGTTTCCACAATGTGGACGCCGACTAGCAAATATTTGCCTTATTTTTGGGCAAACATTTATTTGCCCTTACAATATTTTTGTACGGGCAAACAATGGAAAATAACAGCTGATGAATTCGTTGTGTTGGCATTTGTATTGTGTTTAATTTGAAATATAATTCCATTTGAATTAAAGTAAATTCTAACCGATCGTTATATTTTGTTCACTACCTTTGTATACGTCTTTGAGTATTTCGTACAAAAGACAAAAGGTAGTAGCAAAATCTAACGAGTAACTATGTCAAAGCGCCGCTTTGTGACATCTTGGCTTTTATTAACACTCGTTCTTTGGTTCACGACCAAAAAGCATCAACCCCTACATCCTGTAGTAAAGGTAATTTTATATTGTTCCACGAACAATTATCAATAAACAACCAAATCTACGTTTGGTAAAAAATTCTAAAACAATTGTGTTTTTATTTCTATATTTTCATATTTTGCATCAACGCAAACATTGGTCCAATCGAGCCGGATTGTTTTTGACGAAAACAAACCCCTCTCCTTTTGTTTCTCCTTTCACGAAGGAAAATATCGACATCGTCGAGAACAACAACTACAAAGATCCACGATCACCACAATCCAATAATTGTATTTATTTTAAAACATAAATTTCAACAACACAGGTATGTACACTGCTTAATTTATTTTTCCAAAATAAAAAGTGACATACGGTGATATTTGTGTTGTGATAAAGAATTAAAAAAAGCGCATAATTGTCCGTCCGTTGCCGTCGGTAAATTACATTGCAAACAGCAACAACATTGTGTCATTGTTTTCATTTGTTTTTTTGCATTTATTTCGTTTAATTTGCATTTATTTCGTTGTTGTGTTCTTACTCCTAAATTCTTCTTCTTTATTATCAAACAACGAAGAAACGAAAACAATAACAACATCACATGAGAGAGCGATTGTCATCTCTGCTGATTGTTGCCACCCGTCACTATCACATGTGACATTGCTGGAAACATATGATCAATTTCCTTAGGGGTGTTCACACGTCCGAACAAATTGTACGATTATTTATACAAATATTTTTGTGTCATTTTCTGATATTTTTCGAGTTAAATCCTTCGGATATCAACTAAAAATATTTTGTAATAACGTTTTCAACAAAGTGCACCCTACATTTGACAATATTTAACAAATATATTAATTTCATATATATAATATTACCTATTACATATATCGAAAAATTTTCATATTTATTTCAAAATAATTTTTGTGGGCAATTGCTATCTTCGATACATTGCCATTGCTTACGTGTATTATACGATACACTGTAATAAATTTGGAATACATTTAATACACTGAGAGAAATTTTATTACGTTTTTTCTTAAAATTTCTAACTTATTGCTGGTTTTAATCACGTTAAACCACATTTTACTGTATCCACGATACAATATAGATAAAAGTTCACGACTTTTTATAAATTCAGTGTATTTTCAACATTTGATTTACAGCATCACGTGCTATTTCCTAATTACTTTTGAAAATTTCCATTTATTAGTAGATTTTCAATTACAGTTGTTGACATCACGTGTCAAATTCTTCATATTTATTGCATTTCGTGCAAACTATTCCGAATTTTAATTCTTTTTGTGCATTTTCGTGCAAGTTTACAAATTTGCAATTGTTTTTCAAACAATTCAGAACACATTTCTTGGTGTAATTGCCACAATTTCGACATTTATTATTACAAAAATATTGTTTTCCACGAAAACTTTCATTTTCCATAACTTTATAAACCTATACAAATTCTATATTTCACAATGCCACTCACTCCTCTAGATTTATTCATCCGAGCTACTGATGCTTTGGTTAAATTTGACGCCAAATTCAGTTCCCCACGGGACGAAGAGCTCGATGTCTATATTTTAGAACTACAGGGAGCTGAGGTGAAGAGATTATGGGAAAAGGTGCAAACCACGTATGAAAAATGCCAAAATTATTTGACAGAACAAGATTGTTCTAGTGACCATTTCACTGCCGCAGAAACCAAATGCGATGTCGCTTATAATTGCTTCCTTAGGGTTCTATCTACAATCAATAGAAAGTTAGATGAACTTCGGGCTCCGCCTTCTCCTCACTCAGTTTCCAATGCTACGCATCAGTCAACAGTTGGTGAGGAAAATTCTAGTCATAGGCTCAACTTACCGCCCTGTGACATTGAAGTTTTTGATGGCGACTTCCTTAATTGGCCTACATTTAGGGACTTATTTTCTGCGGTATACATTAACAATTCAGGCATTAGTGACATTGAACGCCTATGTCACTTAAACAAAAAGACCAGTGGCGACGCCCATGAAATTGTGGCTAAGTTTTCGCTTACCCACACCAATTTTGGTCTTGCGTGGAAAGCTCTAAAGCGTACGTACGACAATCCACGTATCTTGGTGAACCACCAACTTAAGCTTCTATTCGATTTGCCTGTTCTAGATAATGAGACTAGTTCAGGCCTAAAACAATTGCAAAGGGGTATTAATGGGTGCATATCATCCATGTCAAATTATGACGTCTCCACCGAAGACTGGGACCCTATTCTAGTGTTCATATGTCTTCAGAGGCTACCACAAAATTGCGTCACTCTTTGGGAACAAAGTATCAAAGATAAGTCTGCTTTGTCTTCCTGGAAAGATTTGGATAACTTTCTTACGGAACGTATCCAAACTCTTACCTGCTTACGTGACATTCGTGGCATTGATAACGTCAATCAAACAAATAACAAAAGGTCTCGTTCACATTTCACGAATGCTGGCACGAACCGAACCCCTACATTTTCTCGAAATTCACCACCATCTTCTAGGCAATCTAGTACGTCTCCCAATAAGTCTTGCATTATTTGTCCACGACAAATGCATCACCTAAGATCATGTCAACGCTTTTTGCAACTTTCAGTTCCTGAAAGATTTAATACTATTAAGAGACATAATTTTTGTTTAAACTGTCTGTCCGCTAAACATCTAGTCAACCATTGTAGTAGCCTACACAATTGTAGGGTATGTCATAAAAGGCACCACACTCTTTTGCACAGGGAACCTTCCACTGCTGGTTCGTCTTCGACGGCCACAACACCACAAGTTCGGAACCTAGTTTCTCCCCATCAGCCCTCTACATCGAGAGGGATTACACCACTCTCTTCAAATAGACAGGTATTTCATACCACCCAAAATAGAAAAATTTTGTTAGGAACGGCAAACGTTCATATAGTTCATAAAGGTACTACGTACCTAGCAAGAGCTCTCATTGACCCTGCTTCTGAAGCATCATTCATTTCTGAAGAAATGCGAAATCGAACAGGCATACCCACAACTTCGAACATTTCCACTATTTCTGGGGTCAGTGGATCTGTTTCAACCACTTCAAATAAAGAGTGTCAAGTCCGTATTAGTTCTCCCATTGATGCTACGCAATCAATGGAAACTAAAGTCCTTGTCCTCCCAAGCATCGCAGAAAATCTGCCCTCCTTCACCGCACATACCGATATTCGATCAAATTTGCCAAATCTACGTTTGGCCGACCCCGATCCCTTCTCTTCCCGTCCTGTCGATATATTACTTGGTGCAGATCTTTATCCGAAGATCATGCTACAGGGTACACGTTCCAACGTACTAGGCTCACTAATAGCCCAGAGTACGGTTTTCGGTTGGATCATTACTGGTCCAATGCCCTCTTCCTATTTACGTCCATCTATTTAGGTATATACACCTGGGAGACTTTGAGCAAATTATGCTTCATTTTATCCATACGGATGATATTGTGTGCAAAGGTGTCGATAGTGACTAAAATAATTGTGCAAGTCAGTTTTCTCACGGAAAACTTAAAGATTACATCGCCTACACTTTTCCTATATACATGCTACGCAAATGTAGATTCTACGATCTACATTCCGGAACTTCGTTCCAGTTGACTAGTGTTACTGTTCTAATAAAATGTACACGCTTCACGAGCAAGTTTCAATAAATATATACAGTCCACTTCTCTCATACATTTTACAACACATCTGGTCACTTTCAGTTTCTTCTATTCATTTGTCACGCAAATGTCTCAAAATTGTTCTACGGGTTTACGACCTCTTACATTTATTCTAAATCCCATAATCCTTTTGCAGGCATATTTGTGAAATCAAATATAATACACTGATGTTACGCATCTTTCGTAATTACAAATACTTCCACATCGTGGAAATAACGTCGAATAGTAGAGGTGCACTCGGGATTTTCATACGGAAAACGGTACTATATAAAAGTTGTTGCGCAAATAATTATCATAGTCCATATCTCGAGTCATCTTTTGCCACCTCTTTACTTTTTCGCGTAATGAAAAATTACCATTGATGGTCGCGATAGAGTCGCGTATTATGGGACTATGATAATTACAAAACGACCTACGGTTTTTACTGGTCATTCTGGCCATACATTTATTAATTATAATCCTCATCGTTTCGGTATCACATCTCTCTATTTTCACAGAAGATGGAAAATTTAGGTACGATGGCTGCGGTACCCCCGATATTGAAGACGACGTCCTCATGTCCGATGAGGAAAGGGACTTCAACCTCACAGGTGTCCCCATCGCCAACGAAGGGCGTAGACTTCGGGTCCCACGAAGCTGCTTCTCCATCGGAGAAAAATTATTTAAAGTCCGTCTTCGACGGTCCCTGAAGTTCCTTCAGGAGAAACGGTGGTGTCGCCACCTCTTTCGACACACTGTCGAAAGAACGTCGTCGACGGTCCCTGAAGTTCCTTCAGGAAACCCGGTGGTGTCGCCACCTATTTCGGCACACTGCCGAAAGAACCAGGGTTCGAAAAGAGCGTGCATAATGTTGTTCCAACAAAATCAGCCTCTAAACGTCCGTCCGTTAACTCATCATTGCCTTCGGCTCCAAGTCCCTGCGACGTTACGCAAATGCTCTCAGCGTGTCATTGGTTTGGGACATATCGTTGCTCCTTCGGAGTCCAGCCTTAAAGAATATCATGCTGGCTTGCAACTTGGTTTAAAAGCTGCAACGGTCAGCATGATGCCCAGAGGTTTAAAACAATGAATAAAGCCACACAACTTATTCTAGCCCTGGTTTTCCATGTAGTATTGAATCATCACGCGATGGGCAATATTCAATTGCCTAGCCGCAAGACTCTGCGAGTCTTTTGATAATAACAAGTTAACGGATCTGATCTTGACGAGACATTGCACGATCCTACTCGTCGAGCAAAACATTTAGCATAAAGTGTTTTTTGAAAAAAGTATAAAAAAAGAAAACGAAAAAAAAAGAATTTACCAAACTTACCTACATTAATTTTGCAACATAGCAAGATGTTGCAACGCGGGCGGCAATGTTTAATTTGAAATATAATTCCATTTGAATTAAAGTAAATTCTAACCGATCGTTATATTTTGTTCACTACCTTTGTATACGTCTTTGAGTATTTCGTACAAAAGACAAAAGGTAGTAGCAAAATCTAACGAGTAACTATGTCAAAGCGCCGCTTTGTGACATCTTGGCTTTTAATAACACTCGTTTTTTGGTTCACGACCAGAAATAATCAAACCCTGTAGAAAAGGTAAAATATACTGTTCCACGAACAATCCAATAAATAAATCCAAATATACGTTTGGAAAAAATTCTAAACAATTGTGGTTTTATTTCTATTTATTTTCATATTTTGCATCAACGCAAACAGTAGGTTTTAAATATATTTTCAAGCGATGTGGCCGTGGTTTGTATTTGGGATTTATATTAAGTAAAAACTTTTATTTTGTATTTCGGGTTCTCAGATGGTAAATTATCTCGTCACATACAATTTTCAAATCTCGACATATAGACAAACATGGAGTTTTGACATATTCTCCACATAAAGGTCCCGTACAATCCGAATTTTATTACCAAATGGGATCTAATGTGGTGGTGTTTATTAAAACTTAATCGCAAATAGTTTCATTCATAATTCAAATCCTGGCAAGATGTGTGTCCATATATACGTTACATCCGATTTAATATATAAGCTGATTCCGTAAGGATATGATGTATATTGTACTATTTAGAACAATTGCATAAAATAATTATTAATCTATATATATATATATATATATATATATGGGCAATATTGCCAATTTTTTAACATAGCTGAAGCGGAGGTTCACCCCTTTATAACTCGGGAACTACTTAAGTATATGAAAAAAGTGAATAGTTTTGTGTTAATTGATCTGTCGTTGCAAACTGTTCATGATATTGACCTCCAAACTTTATTTTGGTGGAAGCTGTGTCTTCTTTAATGTAAAAAAATGTGTAAAAACACGTTGAGGCGAACCAGTTTTTTTATGTTCTCTATCGATTTGTGACTAAGCCACTCATTGCACGGTCTTCGAGTCAAAATAAAACTAGAAGCCAACAAAATGGGGACTACGCCCCTTATGTATCATTTTTCAAAATTTTCACTGCATCTACCTTTAAATGATGCTGACATTTTGAAGCTCGATTTTGAGTGTTTTTTTAATTTTACTTCTTGCTTTAATACGCAAACAGGAATTTATAAAAATCGATTATAAGATTATTGTAGTCGCGAATCTGCGTTATTTGATATGTATTTTGTGTATATAGTATGCACAGCTTCAGAGTAATACTCATCCGAAGATGCGAATTTTGTGCGATCAAATTTCTAAAAAACCTGTTTTTCGGGCCAAATTTTTAGATCTGTCAACTGAATGATATGGGTACCCGCGATCAATAAGGTTTTTTACGTTTCGGATGATATAAAACCTTCTTAGTGAAAATCCATCTACTAGAACGGCGGGAACTGGCCTTCCAAAAACACGAAATTTGACAAAAAATGATTTTGAAAATATCGCGGATTTATTTCCGTTTTCTGTGTATCATTTCCTCTTCAATAAATGACCTCATACGGATTTTGATCTTTTTCGAAAAGAGAACTTTAACAACTTCAGCCGAAAGAGAGATGTACGCAATTTATCTCAAAAATAGATTTTGCTGGCACATCCATGGTTCTTAATGGACCACATTGAAATGATATAGATCGATGTATTTTTTTAGGGTGCACACCGAAATCGGATGCGCGTTAATGGCATATGGAGTTTTCGGAAGTTATTCGCGTTTTACGATTTTTTGGGTACTTCAATGTAACGTGCGGCACATCTTAGCCGTCAAATGAAATTTCGCAAAACATGCATAGATTGGAAGATAAACGTCAGTACTTCCTGGAAACCTCATGTGCATTAAATGATTTTGAGAATTACGCGATTTATACGAAATTTATCTCAAAAATAGTGTGAGCTGGCACATCCATGGTTCTTAATGGACCACATTGAAATCGGTATAGATCGATGTATTTTTTTACGGTGCACACCGAAATCGGATGCGCGTTAATGGCATATGGAGTTTTCGGAAATTATTCGCGTTTTACGATTTTTTGGGTACTTCAATGTAACGTGCGGCACATCTTAGCCGTCAAATGAAATTTCGCAAAACATGCATAGATTGGAAGATAAACGTCAGTACTTCCTGGAAACCTCATGCGCATCAAATGATTTTGAGAATTACGCGATTTATACGCAATTTAAAATGTATATTTCATAATATTATTTTATTTTAAGATTTATTCCTATTTATAGAAACCAAAGATTTATCGGAAAGGTCTTGCTACAATCCACAAGGTGTATACTTATACACCAAATGTGATTATTTTTAAATATGTAAATTTTTCGGCGAAATTCGGGTAAAATAGCAGAATAACCCCAAAATTTTTTTCTGAAATTTCTTGTATAAAATTAAAAAAATAAATATGATGACATTATTTTTTCGAACCAAAAACAAATATTTTTCCTCAATATCTTGATTTGTTTTCGCTCTGATTTACAAACCGCTACACGGACTTGTGTGATTTTGATATCATTTGATTCATCATGGTGTTTAGAATATGTAGATATTTTTAAATTAATTTTTAGGTGTGTGTGTATGTCATTAACATAATGAAAATATTGACGTAATCTCCTATATTTTTATTATTTTTCTCATATTTCGCGAAGATGTGCAACTTTTTTGTGATTATTATTATATATTCATATTCTTATTTTACGGAGGAAGATGTAATTCAACGTTTTTGGTCAATATAATAAACGGCGTAATTTTAAGATTTTTTTCTTATGCCCAACATTAAAACCTCGATAACTTTTGCGCGCATCAACCAAAAATTTGATCGCGAACGGTTTCGGAGTCAGAACATTTTTCTCTATATGTGTACCAAAAATCATTGATGTGCCACAAAAACAAAAAAGCTGTTTTTTTGAAAATGGAATATTAAAAAATTGGCAATATTGCCCATATATACATATATATATATATGTATATATATATATATCCGTCCGATTTAATGTAAATGATGTACCCAAGTCTCTATATATATTTCGATTTGCACGAAATTTGGTACAGCGTACTGAATTAGGTCTAGAATGAAAATCGGTCCAGAGTTAGATATAGATCCCATATATATTTTTGTCCTATTTAATGTAAATGGTGCACCAAAATCCCTATATATCTTTCGATTTGCATGAAATTTAGCACGGCGTAATGAATAAGGTCTAGAATGATGTGTGTTAAGTTTTGTGAAAATCGGTTCAGATTTAGATATAGTTCCCATATATATTTTCGTCCGATTTAATGTAAATAGTGTACCAAAGTCCTTAATATCTTTCGGTTTGCACGAAATTTGGCACAGCGTAACAAATTAGGTCTTGAATGATGTGTGTTAAGTTTCCTGAATCCTGAAGATCTGAACAAATGAATGGCATGTTTATGGAATGGCATGTTTATGGATCCAATTTCATTTTACTGGTTCTTTAAAAATGCGACGTCTGTTAGGATTCATCTGTTGAATATACCTAAAGTGGTGAAGGGTATCATATAGTCGGCCCCGTCCGACTTTACAACTTTCCTTACTGGTTATTGTAGTATAACTGTTCTTCGAGAAGATGTCAATGAAGATGAATTGAAAAATTTAAGAAAATGATTTTGGATAATGGCCGAATCACTATCCATAATGGGTCAACGGGAGCCGAGCAATCCTTTGCAATAACAAAGGGATTTAAAGAAACAAAAACGCTTTGAGGGGATCTAGGTGAAGATTAAACTAAGCAAAAAGCCAGATATGCAGACAAGTGCAATGGATAAAATATGGCAAAACAGATTATAAGATAGTAAAACACTTCAATACACTTGCGGGTGGAAAATTCATATTAGGGTTGAAAGGACTTGGTGAGTTTGTAAAATTACCTAAAAGGAAAATCGCCATAGGTCAAAGTTCGGAGATATGGATTTGCTGACGAACCTTTTATACTTGAAGTTTCATATCATGATTTGTAGCTATTGAATGTATATTTGAGATTACATTACTTCAGTAAAATAGAATGAGGAATTTTGTAGAACATTTCGTCCTTTCACCTCAATTCTTTACGTATAATTTTCGACCCTAATTTATTGAACCGGACTCCAATTATTACAAGATGCGATTTTTCATCCTCCCAATATTCTACAAAAATGTTGCTCACAAGACGAGAAATCGATATTAACAATTTCACACGATTCTTGCTACTAAAACCCTATAGAGAGAGATAAAATCTCGGTTTACAATTTTTTTTGACCCGCGACCAATTTTTATAGCCTTCACCATACTGTGGTGCGGTTATTATGGAAAACGAGATAGACCCATGAGTCGATTTATTCATTCATAATGTGCAGGTCGCATTTATTATCCGGGTGAGATGAAATTAGGCACAGATCATTTATTTGCCCCAAGTACGATTGGGAAAAATCGGATCAGATTTAGGTATAGCTCCCATATATAGTTTCGTCCGACCCACAATATGGCCGATTAGCACAAATGTGCCAAGTTTTATTGAAATCGGTTCAGATTTAGATATAGCTCCCATATATATTTTTGACTGATTTTTAGCATTTCTTTGCTTAATGTACTAGAATTAGTAAAGCCTCACGTGTGCCAAGTTTTATTGAAATCGGTTTAAAATAAGATATAGCTCCCATTTATATTTTCACCCAATTTTAAGTAAATAGTGCACCTAAGAGTTAAAGTGTGTCTGTGATACTACGTTATGCACAACGTAACAAAATGGGTCTACAATAACGTCTTGTAAGTTTGTATGAAATTGGTTCAGATTTAGATATAGCTTTCATATATATTGACACCAAATTTTGCACAACGTTCTATAGTTAGAATAGCCTAATATGTGTTAATTTAAGGTATTAAATCGAGCCTAGAATATTACGTTTTGTAAAAATTAGTTCAGATGCAAATATTGCTCCCATATATATTGTCTACTGACTTTATGTTACTTGTGCACCAAATAATGAATTGGTGTTCAACTGATATTAAATTTTGAACAGCGCATCTGTGTTGTAGAATAAAGAAAATTATTGTTTATTCTACAAAACAGAGCGCTGTTCAAAATGGATTTACATAATTTTGTCCCTTTACGCAAAACGACTCTAAATCTGCCCAAATGAAATGGAATTTGGCATAAGTTACCAATAAGAACCCGTTGTACCAAATTTCAACGAATTCGGGCGAAAAGCGCACTCAAGAACCCCAAAATACAGAAACTTGGGAGTATCCTTATATAATATAATTTTAGTGAAGGAGAACGAATATTAAGTTTTGTTAAAATCGGTTCAGGTTTTGTTACAGTTCTCATGTATAAACTTTCCTCAGGTTTTATGTAAATAGTGCACAAGAGATCCCTTGCTTGTTCGATTTACACGAATTTTTGCGCAGGATATTAAATTAAGTCAAGAATGCTGGGTGCTAAATGTCGCTGAAATCCGTTTATATGTATATATATATATAGCATATTAAATTTTGTTAACACCGTTTCGGATTTAGATATAGCTACCATATATATTATTGTCCGGTTTCATTAAACTAATCACCGAATACGCAACGTTTGGTCGATTGGGATGAAATTTTTTACACAGTATAGAAACAAATTTTCAATGACGGTTCAAAATTCAGTTCATGGTTCGG
Organism: Musca vetustissima; assembly: GCF_032173495.1. Classification (NCBI taxonomy): domain Eukaryota; kingdom Metazoa; phylum Arthropoda; class Insecta; order Diptera; family Muscidae; genus Musca; species Musca vetustissima. The sequence continues at coordinate 34,215 of NW_026882650.1, forward strand.
TTCAAAATTTGATATAGCCCCCAAATATTTCAGGTACAGATAAATATATATATATATATATATATACCAGCATATTTCTTATACCCTCCACTATAAGGTGGAGTGTATATTAGATTGTCATTCCGTTTGGAACACATCGATATATTCATCGGAGACCCCATAATATAATATATATATATATATATATATTCCAGATCAGAACAAAATTATATATTATAAATTATAGAGCAGATTCGGACCGGCCGAACTTAACAACGTTTTTAGTTATTTTCTTCTCAATTAGTCTTTTAGAAAGGGTTTTTTAGAAACAGTTTAAAATATAGCCCTCAGAAATAATTTTGTTCGATTTTATACATATGTCACACCAAAGGCTCTAAGTCTGCCCAATTGACATGCAAATCCATTTGATCCGACTTTTGAACTTACCTTGCTGGTTATTTTTGTTTTTAATTTTACAAGAAATAATTTACATTGATATAGAAGTAAAAAAGTCAAACTTTGTAATTGTAACGACCCTATTAAATATTCAAAAACAAAGGATTTTTTTTTTGTAATTGAGCTGTAGAATCCACTTATAATTAAGAGCCTAAATACATTTATATGTTTTTATTAAATTTTGCTGTTTTGTTAAACAGCAATTATGAAACTCAGCATGAATCAAACGTGTCATCGCATATTTCTTTTTTTATTTTTGTGTCATCGTCATCATCATAATAATAAGGTATTTATTATTTTTATCCTACTTTTAGATTTCCGCTCTTAAAAATCCAGCGTTGGAAAAAAATCATCATTTAATGTGTCAAATTAACGTATCAAAAACTACAAAACAACATAGCAATGACTTGACAAAGTGTAAATTTGTGAAAACACCAGTGGAGAGCTGGAGAAGCAGCAAAACAGCCAGCACGCCAACCAACCAACCATTTAACCAAACCAAAGAGACATCCAGTCAACGACACCAACCAGCCAACCGACCAACTCAACAATAGCTGTCGCGAACTCATGTGATAAATTTTTTAATTGGATTTAAAACTACAATTAAGCTGAATTTCAATTATAAACAAAAATTTTTAAATAACTGTTGTTCCGTATAACGAATTAAGCAAAAATAAACAAAGTATGCAATATCACCAACACACACGCGTAGAGAGAGATACAATTTAACGTATTTATAATACAAATGATTGTGTTGTCTGTATGTGTGTGTGTGTGATTATGAAAATAATAGCATTTATATTATATTATTATTAAATTGTAATGAAAAACGTAATTTGCAACAAAATAAAACTAAAGCGTCAGGGGGGAAAACTGATTTGAATGGCAGGAAAAAACTTTGGTTCAGCATTACAGTTATGGATAATAAAATGGCATTGAAATGTTTATAAATTTTACAAAATAAAGAAAAAAAATGGGAATAAATGAAGCTCAACAAAATAAAAAAAATAAAAATCCAGTCAACATAAAATTCTCGTATTATTAAATATAGAATTTTCCTTATGTATATTTGAATTGATAAATTTTTGCTTAGATATTAGTTAAAAAAAAACAGTAAGGAAAGTAGTAAAGTCGGACGGATAAACTAAAATATGTGATATTTATCTAAATGTGAATCAACATAGATCAATCCATAAGCATGTCATTTGTTTGTTACAATGGGATAAATGTTGGGCCGTTGGGCTATGTGTGTACTTCTAGAAAACTCAACTGCGTTATTCTATGCTCAATTTTGTATGTTGTGCAAAATTTGATGTCAATCTGACAAACACCATTTGCACCGTTTACTTAAAATCGGACGAAAATATATGTGGAATCTATATCCAAATATGAATCGATTTCAACGAAACTTGTCACAGGTTGGGTTATACTAATTTCAGTACGTTTTGTTCCTATCAACCATATATTGGTTCCTTGGTGCGTCAATTACTTAAAATCAATCGATCTATGCAATATAAGAACTTTGGTACATTATTTACATTAAATCTGATGGAAGTATATATATCATAGTCTGAACCGATTTTCACGAAACTCAGCACACATCATTCCAGGCTCAATCCAGTATGCTATACCAAATTTCGTACAACTTTGGCGAATCTTTAACATAAAATCGGACGAAACTATATATGGAAGCTATATCTAAATCTGGACCGATTTTCACAAAACTTGGCATAAAGCCATCTAGGCTCAATTAGTACGTTATGCCACATTTCGTGCAAATCGAAAGTTTTGTATTGACTTTGGTGCATCATTTACATAAAATCGGACGAAACTATATATGAGAGCTATATTTAAATCTGGACCGATTTTCACGAAACGTGACAGACATTACTCTAAGATCAATTCAAATCGTTATACCAAATTTCGTGCAAATCGAAAGATATTTAGAAACTTTGGTGCACCATTTACATAAAATCGGGCGATAATATATATGGGAGCTATATCTAAATCTGGACCGATTTTCACAAAATTTAGTAGACATCACTCTAGGCTCAATTCAGTACGTTATGCCAAGTTTCGTGCAAATCGAAAGATATATAGGGACTTTGGTGCACCATTTACATAAAATCGGACGAAACTATATATGGGAGCCATGTCTAAATCTGGACCGATTTTCACGAAACTTGGCAGACACAACTCTAGGCTCAATTCAGTACGTTTTGCCAAATTTCGTGCAATTCGAAAGATATATAGAGTCTTTGGTGCACCATTTACATGAAATCGGACGAAACTATATACACTCTAAACTATTTGTTGAAAATTCCAATTAAAATCACAGTGATTTTTTGTTTATTTATTTGGAGGTGTTTAATAATAAGCAAATTATTGTTTAATTTTGTAGAAATGCTTAATTTCAAACAGAAAGAATTGCAAAACTAGTAATTACAACAATATGTGTTTGAAATTAAACACATAATGTGGCAATGCCACTTTTTCACAACAAAATGTGTGTAATTTGAAGAAGAAGAAGAACAACAAATTGCAATGAACACGTGGTGACGCTTAGTTGGTTGCGTTGTTTTCGATTAAGCGGTGGTAAATAGTCAAGTGAGAAGTTTGTGTATTTTAACCAATTAAAGAAATAACAAAAAAAAACAAATAAATAAAAATGTATGTTTGTAATGTTTGTGAAAAAATGTTTGAAAATATTGATGAATATAATTTGCATTTGTATATTCATAAAAGCCAAGCCAATTGTGTATTTCGGTGCTTGTTGCCAAAATGCAATAAAGTATACAACAATTATAATTCATATAAATCACATTACAAACGTTGCCACAAAGTGTCAAAAAGATTGCAAAGTAACAAATCAGAAGGCATATATATTTGTTCAGTTAGTGCGTGTAAATATGTTAGTGGGAATTCAAAAGATATATATCGACATGCCTTGCAACATTTCCCATACAATAAAAAAATTAAATGTCCACTAATTCCATGCCGAAAAAACTTTATGTCTCAGGCAACATTTCGATCACACTTCTTTAGGAAGCATGCATTTGTTGGACAAAACGAACAAACCATGCCTCTGGAACAATTAGTTAATGATGTTAATGTAATATCCAAATCAGATAATATTGGAACTAGTCTATGTTTTACGACAATTAGAGACATTAGTCCACACTTGGAAGAATCGGCTATAACAAATATTTTAACAAAATTAAAGTGCAAATTTAATGTATCAGAATACTGTCTTAGTTTTCTATTTACGGAATTGAAGAATATATTTAATAGAGACATTGATTTGAATATTTTAAAAATACAAGAAATAATTGGTAATGGAAATGTAGCTGATAAAGAACACGAAATTTTAAATTGTTTGAAGAACTCAAGCGTGTTAAGGGCCCTTCAAAATATTTCTTCAAAGCACAAAATACAGAAATTCTTTTCAGAAAAACAAAGTTTTGTTGAACCACAAGAAATTTTTCTTGGTGTTGATAACTGTCATCAAGAATGTGTTTTTCACTACGTGCCATTATTAGAAACATTAAAGGCATTATTTAGAGATGAAATGTATTTTGCTATTTTTTCCAAGAAGAAGAAATGTGAAAGTAATTCATATTTTGATTACAATGATGGTATCGTTTATAAAAACCAAGAGTTTTTCAATTCAGATGAAAAGCGAATTGAGTTACTTATATTCCAAGATGCATTTGAAGCATGTAATCCTCTAGGTTCTGCAAAAAAGAAACATAAAATAGTTGGTTTTTATTTCATACTAGGTAATCTTGATATCAAGTATAGGGCTGTAGTAAAAAATATACAATTACTGTTATTGTGCAAAGAACGTTATATAAAAACATTTGGCTTCGATGTTGTTTTGCAGCCACTATTGTCTGATATAAAAAAGTTGGAAACGGAAGGATTGAGTTTTTTTGATAAAAAAAGAGGAATCGAAACAAAATTATTTGGAACTGTTGTTTACGTTATTGGCGATAATCTAGGATCCCATCAAATTGGAGGTTTTAATGAGAATTTTAGTTTCTCACAATATGTTTGCCGTTATTGTTTTTTTGAGAGAAAATCCTTATCTGAAAAAGATACCAGTACAAGCACTCCTCGAAACATTAGCAACTATAATGAGCTCATTTCTTCACAAAATATTAATAAAGGTGTGGTAAGAAATTCAGCTTTAAACAGTCTAAAATATTTTCACGTTTGTAACCCAGGTCTACCGCCCTGCATAGCTCATGACTTGTTTGAGGGAATAATTCCATTCGACTTAATGGCAATTTTACAGTCTTTGAGTGCGACGTACAAATTTTCCTTTGACTATATAAATTCATTTTTACAGTCACTTCAACATACGTTTTTTTTACGGTTGTCTTTTCCAAAAATTAATATAAAAATGAAAAAACTTCCTGGAAAAGCAGACGAAATTAGACATATGTTATTTTTGATGCCGATTGTATTGATGTCAGTTATTACAAATTTCGAAGATCCAATGTATCTTCTTCTCTCTGTTATGATAAATATGTGTCGCATAATTTGCGCAGATAAAATTACAGAATCTCAAAGAGAATTATTACATCATTTTATTGGCAATTACTTTGATATTAGAAATGAATTTCTCCCAAATAATAACCTAAGACCAAAGCATCATTTCTTACGACACTATCCGGACTTTATTAAACAATTTGGCCCACTAAAAAATCTTTGGACAATGCATTTTGAACACAAGCACCAATATTTTAAGAAAATTGCAAAGTCCTGCAGAAATTTTAAAAATATTACGTTGACAATGGCTAAAAAACATCAATGTTTTCAAGCAAGTCTTCATGGTGACCGCTTAGAAATAAATATTTTATGTAAAAATATAAAAACATTAGAAAATAATATGTTCAATATACAAATACCAGATAATTATATATACGTTACCAAAAAAATAACTTTCCTTGGCACTATATATAAGGAAAATGATGTTATATTATCCTCTGTAGATACACTAAGTAACATATATGTCCTACTAATAAAGGCAATATTCATTAATAAAGAATATACCGATTTTATTTGTTATGGAGAAATTAAAAAAATGTGGTACAACAACGTTATAAATTTGTATGAATCATTTGAGAAAATACGCGAAAAAGAATTTTCTATTATAAAAAGTAACCAATTTGTTTTGCCTCAACCTATACATATTTTCAAATTAGATCACAAATATTATTATGCACCACTTTGTACATTTGGAGATATATAACATAAATAATATTAATATATTTACTAATTAGATTTAAGATACAATAATATAATATAAGTAAAAATGGCGAAGTTTCTATGCAAGATATGGAATAAGGATAGATCGAAGAAAAAGGCATTCATGTGCGAAGCATCTATAGATCTGATCATTCAAAAGGGTATATCATTTAATTAATGAAATTTGATCTCAATGATATATTAATTTAATTTTAGCAAAAGGGTACTCTATCGATGGAAACAGATTGGTTATTGAAAGTGACGGAACGGATATAGAAGACGATGAAACGCTGCAATGCATTTTAGAAGAAAAACAAGTTTTAATAATTTTAAACAGCGCAGAAACCTGGAGTCCCGGTAACGTCGTTTCAGATCCCGTACCCCATCATTCAATGACCAACATTGAAAATTCAAGCAGTGCTTTAGATAACAGAACAGCAGTACCTACACAAACATTTCTCAATATGCCATGCACAACCCCAGGATCAACTGACGAAAGTATTTTTATTGCGCTTTCGGAACCGGAAAATATTGGCCAAAATTTTGTGGTAACACCGCAATCTGTCTCCGCAGACACAATTACAATAACATCGGATGAAGAGTTTATTACAATGTTCAGTCCGAGTGATAAACTAAACACAACATTCCAACAAACTCCGACAGATAACAAAAATCGTCCAGATTGCGATAGTTTCCAAAATTTTGAAATACCTTGGAGTAAAATGCCTCACGAAGTTTTAAAGGTCCTAAATAAGAAAGAAAAAATTGGAAAATTAATTAATTCTTTTTGTAACGTAATAGTCGACGAAATACGACAAAAAACTAATTTCATACCAATGAATGTATATAGAAATATTGCTCATATTGCCGCTACTAAATACCCTGATTCATTTGTTGAAAAAGATGGAGAAGGGCGCATTATGTCGTACACACCAATTTCACTTGTTACAACAATGAGAAATCGTAACAATTTTTTAAATTATAGTTCAAAGGCAAAGAAGAGTATAATAGATATACCAATTAAGAAAAGAAAGCATTTAAGCGCCTTGTCTAGAAGCTGTGCCCATTGGCAACCTGACATTTCTGCGGAAAAATGTAATGATGTGGATTATAAAAAACAGATATTAATATCCATGTACCACAAAAAAACTTTACATCAATCAGAGCTAGAGACGGCAAAGACATTGATGTCCAGCTGTTTTGCCACACAGAGAGCATTCTTCAACGATGCCGAAAATATCCCTTCCGTTAAAGATATTTTAAATAACTGGCCAATGATATTTCACAAAGATTGTCTATTTGACCATTTCCAAAAACTGATGGATTTAAATATAAAAATATTTAACGAAAATTTTGAAATATCAAAAAGCAAATTTAATACTTGTTTTAACATTGAACACACTCAAGGCGCCAACGGCATTGTAGAGGCCATATGTAATTATTTTAAGGAAAGAACTACACTGCTATATAAAGAATTTAAGGTAATACTATAATCTAAGCACTCATTTACTTGTCATACTAACGATCACACTTTTTGTTTTAGTTTGGAGCAACGATGGATGATATAAAACGTGAAAACGAATCGGCCACTCCATGGGTTTCCATAATTTGTAAGTTATATCTATATACACTATTAAAAAGATTGTAACTAACTTAAACAATTGTAGGTACATCCCCCACTGGAGATGATGAACAACACATTGCATACATCTGGCTAGAGGGCGAAATTACAAGCATAGAAACTAATAGTAATTTAATCTCTTTAATATTGCAATTACTTTGCTATTATTATATATTTAACATAGAATATCCTAAAGATATATCTCAAAGTTGTGAATTTTTTATGAGATACCTTTTTAAATTTTACCCGTGTCACGTAAGAGGCCAAAAAAAGAATATAAATAACTTAAAGAAAATTATAAGTCTCATAAAAAAACTAGATGACATTAACATATAATAACAGTGCCAATTTTAATAGCATTAATTTATAGAATTAAAAATGTATGAAATGTAAATGAAATATGAATTTTTTTATTTTAATAAAATATTTTTCTTATTTTATCAAAAAATCATTTCATTTAAGACAACTACAAATTACTCATAAATGTGCTTACTTTTGTTGAATGTTGTTGAAAATCGCAACCAAAAATGTGTAACGTTTTAAACACTTTCTGCGTAAAATCTTACAACAACAAAGCTGTTGAAAATTACTACTTTTTGTGCGGCATCTTGTTGCCTATCATTATCATTGTGATTTTCAGCAAAAATAGTTTAGAGTGTATATGGGAGCTATATCTAAATCTTGACCGATTTTCACGAAACTTGACAGACATCATTCTATACATGGACGGACGGACATACGTAAATCGACTCAAAAAATGATTCTATTCTATATATATATATATATATTTAGGCTGATTAAGTCGTTTCATCCCAACGTGCGGCA
>NW_026882651.1:0-42336 GCF_032173495.1 Musca vetustissima
GGTAATTGGAATATAAGAGTATTATTGATACTATCATCTTTGATTGGCTAAACATTCTGCATTTTTACTCACCTTTTTAATAAACTTGTGATTTTCTTCTTTACATGAGTGGAATGGCTCGTATATACCCCACAGCCTTCGAATCAAATCATTAGTCAACCATGGGGAAAGCAGCATTTGAGTTACATTCTTCGTCATACTACAAACAATTTCAGATATTACATATTTCAATAAAAATAATAAGGCCTATAGCTAAACTAATACATGAAAGATAATCAAAACTAGAAGAACGATATCAATTAAAAACAAAATAAAATTTGTTATCATACCACTGATAGCTTTTTATTAGATCAATATTGGCTCCATTTTCAAAGTCATGGGCAAGATTAACTCCCATTGTTGTTCCTGCAAATTCAACAAACATTTGATTGAAAAATAATTAAAAGGAGAACGATTACTCACGTAGGGTCACATTCAATGTCAAGTCTTGCATCAAATTTTCACATCCGCACATTCATTGATATCTTTGAATGTCTGTACAACCTTATTCACCTCTTCATTAAAGATCGGTATAAAACTCTGTAGTATATTAAAGCTGAAAGCAGGATTCAAGTGTTTCCTATGAACGCTCCATTCGGGATCAAATTGTTATCTGGTTAATATATTTTTTCTACATTATATTTTTTCTTCTTACCATTGGACGAAAGTAGTCCCTTTCCAACTTTGTGAAGCGGCTTATAGAGCACACTTTTATTCGTACAACAAGGTTCGGTTACAATAATACGTGTTTCGGATACGGGATAGGTAACCACCCATGCATACATTATTGGGCCAAATGACATACTATTTGTGTGTATCACATCCACTTATCAAGTGTAGTTTTAAATACATAGTGAAATTGTGATTATCTGTATTCTTCATATATAGGGGAGAGGGACATCATTCTAGACTTAATTCAGTACGTTATGCCAAATGTCGTGCAAATCGATAGAAATATATAGGGACTTTGGTACACCATTTACATTATGTCGGACGAAAATATATTGGAACTATATTTAAATCTGAACAGATTTTTCTAAATTTCAATAGGGTGCGCCCTTCGACCATAAATGCGAGCACAATTCGACTCAGAAAGTGATTCTATGCATATTCTCAAAAAACCATGTGTCTATCTCGTTTCCTTTTGCCTGTTACAAACATAAGCACAAATACATAATATGAAACGATGCTGCTCAAAAATGTCAATGATATCCTCCATTAAAACAGTTACAAAATATTTAAAGCAAACTATAAGCATGTCAGTGTAATACATCTATACCTATTAGTTAATTATTATACCCTACACAACAAAATTGTCAGGGTATTATAGCTGTGTGCAGCCCCAAGAGTTCGTAACGCCGCGAAATATTGGTCCTAGACCCACCTTTAAGTATACCAATCGTGACATCTCGACTAGCTGAGTCGATCTAGACATTTGTGTTCGCCCGTCCGTCTGTCCATTATAATTTGTAAACACGATACAGGCCACAGTTAAGAACCAATCTTTAAGAAATTTTGCATATAGGATGGGTTCTGTCCCGTAAAGACCCCAAATGTTTTTGGTAAAGATCGGTTAATATTTACGGGATGAAATGGACCAAAAACTTTATGTTTGTCTGATTTTCTGGTCGTTGCAGAGGCCTGAATTATGGCCCAAACATCGCGACTTTTTACATGGAGAAGGGGATCGGGTCAAAGAATAAGCATGCCTTTTTAATAATGATTGGTCAATTCTTAGCGGGTCAAATGGTTCCCGACTTTTATGTGAAAAATGATAAAATTTCTATCCTATACTGTATAGATTTACTCCTGAAAGACATAGACCCGTATGTACTCGGATGTGGGAGTTACACGTAAATATTTACATTTTCTTACGTATTCAGATATTATATAGTAAACTATTACCACACTAGAGGGCGGAAATATAGCGCTGATCGCTTTGAAATTTGCCATGACGATCCAGGTATGGCCAAGGACAACGCCTATAATTTTCGGTAATAATATTGAAGTAGACCGAGATTTGTTTTTGTATTTTTTCGAGTCGATCTATAGGCCACAATTGAAAGCCGAACATCACAACACAACCCACGTTGAACGGAATCTGCACAAGTAATTAGAAGTACTGTACTGAACCTGAACCTCAGATTGTTAGAATTTCGTGGAAATTGTGTAGGGGAACATATGGTCGGCCCCATCCGACTATACTGCTCCGCTCACTGGTATAATAATAAATTGTAAATTAAAAAAATTTATAAGGCTTCAAAGCAAAAAGTGTCCATAGATCCCCCCCCCCCCTTCCACTACACCGTTATAGTGATTTTTTTTTAGAAATATTTACTCATTAAAAAATATAAAAGCAAAATTTATTTTGAAATAAAACATATTCTATGGAAAACTAAATTGACCAAATTTTTGCATGGTCAAAACTAAAGGAACTTTTTGATTTTTTTTAATTAAGCAGCTAATTTTTCTAGTAATCGACAGCTTGAACATTATTTTTCATTACGCCAGCACGACGATGCATTAAATCAATAAAATATTATATTTGACCTTGGGTTACTACTCATTTTTCAAACCATTTTTATATATTTTTTTGCATAGCTGGCTGTGGTGTATTATGGTGTATATTGTTGTCCTTCAGTTATGAATTGATTGGCCTTGAAATTAATAAATATATAAATACATAATTGATAATTTTTGAATTCTCAATTAAATTATTGTTCCCTTATTATTTGTCTCTTCCACTACATATTGCACATTTCACACAAACCATTTTTCGCGAGTTCTAGAGCCCCTCCCAAAAGGGGATAACCCATTCGACCTGGTATTTTAAACATTAATGCGTAATACTTTCGGCGTGTCCACAACCAGTAAATCCACGCACTCGCAAATGTTATCACACAGACATACCAATACGGCATTTTCCGACCGATTAAAGCAATGAGGAGCGCAAGTTTAAAACTATTGAAGCGACGCGCACAAATAAATGTTTACAGTGGAAAATTTAGAAATTTATAACTAACAAATTTCTAATGATTAATTAGTTAATTAATAATTAGTTTAAAAATTAATTACGATAAGGATTTAATTAGTTAGTTAATTAATAAATTTAATTATTAAAAATTAATTCATTAAAAAAAATTAAACCCAGTTATTAATAACTAATTACACTAACAACGATTTAAATCGATATTTACACACGTTGAGTACTTGATGCACAACATGTATAACATCGGAAGAAAAATATGTGGGAGCTATAGATAAATCTGAGCCGATTTTGATAATTTGAATTGGGCCAAATTATTTACTTATTTTTATAATACGTGGGCAGACGAAGAGGCGGATATGCTTATGCATCTACTCAAAACGCGATTCTATGTATATTCTCAAAATGAACTATGCGTCGACCTTGTTTCCCTTTGTATATAGGGCCTAAAAAAACTAACGCATTAAATCATAATGACATTCTCGAACAATAAATATTATTATATTATTAACCTAACAAATATTTAAAAAAAACAATATTTTCTTATTTACGACGATCTGTTACTAAACAAGCAATTACATATATACTAATTGTTATTGGTGTTAATTGGTTATATTGAACTATAATTATAAATACATACGATTCTAATTAATTTTACTATGTGTTAACTGTACTTCAATGGCACTAATTTTTGTTGTTAAACCCCTGCGACTCATTCGAGCTAATATCGCTTTAAAGCAAAAGGCATTTTTTGGCCCCGTGATTTCTCGTTGTGTCGATATCAACTGGTCACAAAGAACAATTAACTTGACACCATTATATTTTCCTTATGGAGCTGCGAAAAAAGCCGGGATTATGCAGATAAACCATTAAGCATAAAAAATTAACATTCGTCAAGGTATGGCAGAGATACCTGCAAAGAATCAATTCTTAAATGGTGTAGGGTTTCATATATATTCTCAACATTCAAACATTATATAAAGACTAGCAAAGTGCCCGCTACTACGTATGCGGAAAAGGAATACCAAAAAATAAATAAATAATATTTCATATGGAAGTCTCTACTTTTCGTATTTATATTCTAAACCTATATCAATCTAACCATAAGTATGAATTTCCAAAACTACCTCAGTCCAGCTCTATCCGTTCCCCAAATTTTCTTAGACGTAAGTGCTAGTTCCAAAACTTCCTCAATTCCACATATTTGGTACCATTTAGTACTTTTCGTACTAAATAAGCTCGAATTTCCAACACTGTCTCAATTCTGTACTTTAACAGTAATTTTAAAACTTCCTCAATTCCACATATTTGGTACCATTTAGTACTTTCCGTACTTATGAGTTCGAATTTCCAACACTGTCTCAATTCTGTACTTTAACAGTAATTTTATTTTCAAACATAAGTTTTACATTTCTATTCTTCACTCTAATATAAATTGTACTAAATTTAAAACCATTTAGTTCATATAACTACGCATTTTCAAAGCTATCTCCATGTTTCATCCTACACTCCAACCGTAATTTTAATTCCAAATTTTAGGTTTCCGCTCACACAAAACGAATTGTACCATAAGTACGAAATTCCAAAACAACCTTAATTCTGTAATTTTCATTTAAAATGTAAGTTTTCAATATCTATCCGTTCGCTAAATATAAATTGTACCAAATTTAGTACCATTTAGTACACATAAAGGCAAATTTACAAAACTTCCGACATATTTCAATCCTGCACTCCAACTGCAATATTAATTAAAAATTTCAGGATCTCATCCCTATCCGTTCACGCAATAACAATTTGTAAACTATTTGGTACCATTTAGTACTTTTTGTTTCTATAATTAAGAATTTCCTAAACTATGTCAATCCTACACTCGAACATAAAATTTAATTCCAAAATTCTGGAGTGCAGTTCTATCCGTTCACACATAATCAAGTTGTACCACATATAGTACACATGAGTACTATGCTTCCATATATCATTTCTATATTCCAACAGCAACCATTATTAAAAATTTTAGGTTTCCAGCTCTATTCGTTCACCCAAATCCAAATTGTACAAATTCTATTGCCGAATACGAGTTTCCAAAGATGTCTCTATAGCTCTATCTTCAACAGAAATCTTAATTCCAAATTTCAGATTTTCAGCTCTATCCTTTCAAGCAAAAATAAAATTGTACTAAATTTGGTACTTTTCGTACCAATAAGTACGAATTTCTTAACCTACCTCAATGCAAAACTTCAAAGTCAATTTAATTTTGAACATTTTGAAAACACCAGCTCTATATATTCACCTAAATCCAACATGCACCAAATGTAGTACCATTTAGTACTTTTCGTACACATAAGTACGATTTTTTAAAGCTACCTCAATCCTGTACTACAATAGTAGTTCTAATTCTGATTTTCAGGTTTCCATCTCTATGCACTCATTTAAGGGAACCCCCCCCCCCCCCATTCACGATTTTTTATTTTTTAAGATTTTCAATGGGCTGGTAAATCAATACCAATGCTTGTTAAGGTTTGTAACTTTGCACATATATAATTGAAGATTTAAAAAAGAAGAAAAATAATTTACAAAAAATTGTTGTTATTGTTTTGTTGTTGTTTTTTGTAATTAAAGAAAAGTCCTTATTTTTGATGGCGGGCATGATAACTCCTCACTGGAACATCGGAATCCGAAAATTCCAACGGTGTTAGAAAGAGTACACGTCTGGCTCTCGCATGAACTAGGATTATTGACTTCGATCTAAAATTAACAAAATGGTGGACCTTTGAAAAAATATTTTTGGAAAATCGCCGATTTTTGACCAAAAACCAAATTAAAAAATAAGGAAGATCTTCACCGATTGGCTTTATCCTTGTTCATACGAGAGCTATACACTCCCAGAGAAACGATGCAAAATTTGGAACCGATTGGATTATTAGTTTTTGAGTTATCGTGCCCGCCATTCGCAAAAAAATGTTTAGAGAAAAACGCGTTTAGAGTTTGAGAAACCCTTTAGCCGTCACTTGATGCTGACACACTAAATCGGACATATCTTCAACAGTTCTTGAGATTTTCACTTGAAATTTTGTAGAGACATTCTTTAATCAGTGTAGATTCGAATTATATCAACAAAAATTTTGACCCCGAGAATGGGGGGGGGTCCCCTTAAACGCAAATAGTACTAAATTTAGTACCATTTTGTACTTTTTATATAAATATGTACTAATTTCATAAACCATTCCCATACATCAAGTTTAGTAAATTAGTAAAGTTTAGTACTTTTAGTACACTTAAAGGTAGAATTTACAAAAACCCTTTTGTACATCTTTCTGACTTTCCATGAGTGACCCACATGCCAAATTTCAGAATTATAACTCGTCCCGTTCGCCTAATACAAGGGGTACCATATTAGGTACATTTTAGTACTTTTCGTACCCTTCTAGTTCGAATTTCCAAAAACCCAGCCTATCTCACGCCTACACACCAACAGTAACCCTCAAGCTTCTAGCTTTAGCCGTTTGGTCTGGGCCATGATCTGTCAGTCAGTCACTCACTCACTTAACATTAAACTCTTTTATATATCGGCAATATTGCCAATTTTTTAATATAGCTGAAGCGGAGGTTCACCCCTATATAACTCGGGAATTACTTAAGTATATGAAAAAAGTGAATAGTTTTGGGTTAATTGATCTGTCGTTGCAAACTGTTCATGATATTGACCTCCAAACTTTATTTTGGTGGAAGCTGTGTCTACTTTAATGTAGAAAAATGTGCAAAAACAGGTTGAGGCGAACCAGTTTTTTTATGTTCTCTATCGATTTGTGATTAAGCCACTCATTTCACGGTCTTCGTGTCAACGTAAAACTAGAAGCCAATGAAATGGGGACCAAGCCTCTTATGTATCATTTTTCAAAATTTTAACTGCATCTACCTTTAAATGATGCTGACATTTTGAAGCTCGATTTTGACTGTTTTTATACCCTTCACCACACTGTGGTACAGGGTATTATGTCTTTGTGCATATGTTTGTAACAGGCAAAAGGAAACGAGATAGACAAATGGTTCCTTTTGAGAATATGCATAGAATCACTTTCTAAGTCGATTTATGCATGTCCGTCCGTCCGTCTGTCTGTCCATGTATTTTTGTGAGCAAAGTACAGGTCGCATTTATGATCCGAATTGGATGAAATTTGGCACAGCTCATTTGTTTGGCCCAAGGACGAACCCTATTGAAATTGGGAAAAATCGGTTCAGATTTAGATATAGCTCCCATATATATATTTAACCGATTTAATGTAAACGGTCCCTATATATCTTTCGATTTGCACGAAATTTGTTACAGCCTAATCATTTAGGTCTAGAATGAAGTCTGCCAAGTTTCGTGAAAATCGGTCAAGATTTAGATATAGCTCCCATATATAGTTTCGTCCGATTTAATGTGAATGGTGCCCCAAAGTCCCTATATATCTTTCGATTTGCACGAAATTTGGCATAACGTATTGAATTAAGCCTAGAGTGATGTCTGCCAAGTTTCGAGAATATCGGTCCAGATTTAGATAGAGCTCCCATATATAGTTTCGCCCGATTTCATGTAAATGGTGCACCAAAGTCCCTATATATCCTTCGATTTGCACGAAATTTGGCATAACGTACTGAATTGAGCCTAGAGTGATGTCTGCCAAGTTTCGAGAAAATCGGTCCTAATTTAGATATAGCTCCCATATATAGTTTCGTCCGATTTCATGTAAATGGTGCCCAAAGTCCCCATATATCTTTCGATTTGCACGAAATTTGGCATAACGTATAGAATTAAGCCTAGAGTGATGTCTGCCAAGTTTCGAGAATATCGGTCCAGATTTCGATATAGCTCCCATATATAGTTTCGCCCGATTTCATGTAAATGGTGCACCAAAGTCCCTATATATCCTTCGATTTGCACGAAATTCGGCATAACGTACTGAATTGAGCCTAGAATGATGTCTGCCAAGTTTCGAGAAAATCGGCCCAGATTTAGATATAGCTCCCATATATAGTTTCGTCCGATTTTATGTAAATGGTGCACCAAAGTACCTATATATCCTTCGATTTGCACTAAATTTGGCACAACGTACCGAATTGAGCCTAGAGTGATGTCTGTCTTGTTTCGTGAAAATCGGTTTTGATTTAGATATAACTCCCATATATAGTTTCGTCCGATTTCATGTAAATGATGCACCAAAGTCCCTATATATCCATCGATTTGCAGGAAATTTGGCATAACGTACTGAAGTGAGCCTAGAGTGATGTCTGCCAAGTTTCGAGAAAATCGGTCCTTATTTAGATATAGCTCCATATATAGTTTCGTCAGATTTTATGTAAATGGTGCACCAAAGTCCCTATATATCTTTCCATATGCAGGAAATTTGGCATAACGTACTGAATTGAGCCTAGAGTGATGTCTACCAAGTTTTGAGAAAATCGGTCCTGATTTAGATAAAGATCACATATATAGTTTCGTCCGATTTCATGTAAATGATGCACCAACGTCCCTATATATCCTTCGATTTGCACGAAATTTGGCATAACGTACTGAATTGAGCCTAGAGTGATGTCTGCCCTGTTTCGTGAAAATCGGCCTAGATTTAGATATAGCTCCCTTTTATTATAGATTGATTTTAAGTAATTGACGCACCAAGGAACCAATAGGAACAAAATGTTCTGAAATTAGTATAACCTAACCTGTGACAAGTTTGTTTGAAATCGCTTAATATTGGATAAAGCTTCCATATATATTTTCGCCCGATTTCAAGTAAATTGGGCATCAAACTGCTCATGTTAGTCAGATTGACATCAAATTTTGCACAACTTACAAAATTGAGCATAGAATTACGTAGTTGCGTTTTCTAGAAGTACAGATATAGCCCAACGGATGACCTATTTATATTTGTTTGAAGTCGATCTACATACTTTTGTCCCATTGTAACAAACGAATGACATGTTTATGGATAGATCTAGGTATTTTATTTCATCCAATTTCATGTTAATAGTCCTGTTTAATATACCCACAGTGGTGAAGGGTATCATATAGTCGGCCCCGTCCGACTTTACTACTTTCCTTACTGGTTTTAATTTAACTTTTTTACTAGTTTTACATTAAAGTGGACACAGCTTCCAACAAAATAAAGTTTGGAGGTCAACATCATGAGCAGTTTGCAACGACAGATCAATTAACCCAAAACTATTCACTTTTATTCATGTACTTAAGAAATTCACGAGTTATAGCGGAGTGAACCTCCGCTTCAGCTATTTTAAAAAAAATTGGCAATATTGCCCATATATATATATACTTTTTAGGATCGGAAATGATTATTTCGATGAGTTACAAACGGAAAAAACTAATATACCCTCCATACTATGGTGGTGGGTATAAAAATGGAATAATATCAAACAAAATATCTATATGCATTACGTAACTAGGATATATGTTAAAAATTTGGTAACAAGTAATTAATGATGAGTACATAAATTCGATTTTAACTTTTAGATATAATAGTACTTCATACCCCAAAACATATAATCACCGAAACCACAGTTAAATGTGTAAAGTATTGACAAATTGATCATTCAATACCTATATTTAATTATCATTATTACCCTTATATTACGCTCAAACATCATTAGTTTGAACACAACCAGTATCGAACTTCCGAAAACTTTCCCAAACTGCGTATAATCTGGTAATTGAAATGATCATGTGAAGCATACAGTGAACTCTCGATAATGTTAATATCTAAAGCTGTGAGCTCACGATAAAGTGAACTAATTAATGTAGACATAGTTCATATTTTCGATTCGACCGGTTTATTTACCGCTGATTCCGTGATACTTTAATGTCAGCTTGAGGGTTCAAATTATCGAGAGTTCACTGTATACTAATTGATATGAAGAAAGAATAATGGTAATTATACCCTTCACCACACTGTGGTACAGGGTATTATGTCTTTGGGCATATGTTTGTAACAGGCAAAAAGAAACGAGATAGACCCACAGTTCCTTTTGAGAATATGCATAGAATCACTTTCTGAGTCGATTTATGCATGTCCGTCCGTCCGTCTGTTGGTGTTAAATTGTAAACAAAGTACAGGTCGCATTTATAATCCGATTCGGATGAAACTTGGCACAGCTCATTAGTTTGGCCCATGGACGAACCCTATTGAAATTGGGAAAAATCGGTTCAGATTTAAATATAGCTCCCATATATATATTTAACCGATTTAATGTAAACGGTGCACCAAAGTCCCTATCGATTTGCACGAAATTTGGTATAACGTACTGAATTGAGGCTACAGTGATGTCTGCCAAGTTTCGTGTAAATCGGTCCAGATTTAGATATAGCTCCCATATATATTTTCGTCCGATTTAAGGTAAATGGTGCACCAAAGACCCTATATATCTATGGATTTGCACGAAATTTGGTATTATGCACCGGCATAACGTACTGAATTGAGCCTAGAATGATGTCTGCCAAGTTTCGAAAAAACCGGTCAGTATTTAGATATAGCTCCCATATATAGTTTCGTCCGATTTCATGAAAATAGTGCACCAAAGTCCCTATATATCCCTCGATTTGCACGAAATTTGGTATAACGTACTGAATTGAGCCTAGAATGATGTCTGCCAATTTTCGATAAAATCGGTCCGTATTTAGATATAGCTCCCATATATAGTTTCGTCCGATTTCATGTAAATAGTGCACCAAAGTCACTATATATCTTTCGATTTGCACGAAATTTGACATATTATTCTGAATTTAGCGTAGAATTATGTCTGTCATGTTTCGTGAAAATCGGTCCAGATTTAGATATAGCTCCAATATATAGTTTCGTCCGATTTCATGAAAATAGTGCACCAAAGTCCCTATATATCCCTCGATTTGCACGAAATTTGGTATAACGTACTGAATTGAGCCTAGAGTGATGTCTGCCAATTATTGATAAAATCGGTCCGTATTTAGATATAGCTCCAATATACATTTTCGTCCGATTTAAGGTAAGTGGTGCACCAAAGACCCTATATATCTATGGATTTGCACGAAATTTGGTATTATGCACCGGCATAACGTACCGAATTGAGCCTATAATGATGTCTGCCACGTTTCGTGAAAATAGGTCCAGATTTAGATATAGCTCCCATATACAGTTTCGTCCGATTTCCAGTAAATGGTGCACCAAAGTCCCTCTATATCCCTCGATTTGCACGAAATTTGACATAACGTACTGAAATTAGCATAGAATGATTTCTGCCAAGTTTCGTGAAAATCGGTCCAGATTTAAATATAGTTCCCATATATTGTTTCGTCCGATTTAAGGTAAATAGTGCACCAATGTCCACATATATCTTTCGATTTGCACGAAAGTTTGGCGTACTGAAATTAGTCCAGAATGATGTGTGCCAAGTTTCGTGAAAATCGGTTGAGATTTAGATATAGCTTCCTTATATTATAGATTGATTTTAAGAAATTGACGCACCAAGGGACCTATATATAGCTGATAGGAACAAAACGTACTGAAATTAGTATAACCTAACCTGTGACTAGTTTCGATGAAATCGGTTCATATTTGGATATAGCTTCCATATATATTTTCGCCCCATTTTAAGGAAATTGGGCATGAAATTCCTCATGTTAGTCAGATTGACATCAAATTTTGCACAACGTACAAAATTGAGCATAGAATTACTTAGTTGCCTTTTTTTGGGAGTACAGACATAGCCCAACGGATGGCCTATTGATATATATATATATATATATATATAGGAGGTGATGCAAATGTGGTATACCCATTTGTTTTTCGATTGCCAAATTTTTGTTTTTTATCCGATTAAATTGAAATTTTACAATTAACATGCTACATGTGTTGTCTTTCCATGTATCAATTTGAAAATAGTATTATTTTAACAATTTAAGAGATATTTGAGAAAATATTTGAAATTCCATAAAAAGTGATTTTAAAAAAAGTGTAGTTAATGTGGTATACCACATGATGTTAATGTGGTATAGTATAATTTTCACTTCCAATTGATATTTTATATAATTTATTGTTTTTAATGAATGCGAATTAGCTCGAGATTTATGTCTGTTAAGATTTTTAACGGATACCTTGAGTGCAACTTTAATTTTTATTATATAATAATGTCTACACACGGCAATATTTAATTTTTGTATGGAGAAGTTGTTAAAACTCATAGCCTTTGTTTTTCATCCTAGTGATTTATGGTAGACTCTCGTAGAGCACGAATGTTTTACATAGTAATGAAATTTTGTCTAGTGCTGGCCTTTTTCCATGCAGAATCAAGGTATACCACATTACCTACACTTGTGTTTACTGAAGAAATGACTAATTTTTTTCCTAAATTTGTGATTATGTGGTGCAATCGCGCATATTATTTGATTTTTAGTTCATACTAATTATTTTAATGCTTTAGTAATAACGATTAAATTACATCCGTAAAACAAAAAAATATTTTTAAACTTCAACCGAAAAAAAGTCAATTTCATGAAAAATTTTATTTTTGGTACTGATTCTCAACGCGATTTAAATAAATTAAACAGGTCATTGCTATCTTATTTTTTTGAGAACAGCAATCTATAGAACATGTTTCAGTTATTCTAAAATTTTCAGTTTACAAAAAAAGTGACTATACCACATTACCAAACTATACCACATTTGCATCACTTCCTCTATTTACATACTTTTGTCCCATTGTAACAAACGAATGGTATGTTTATGGATAGATCTAAGTCGATTCACATTTAGATAAATATCACATATTTTATTTCATCCAATGTCATGTAAATAGTCCTGTTTTTCGTTTGCTTTGTGTCATTGCAAAGTATTGATTATATATTTTGTTGTTGTAATTTTTCTCATTATTCCGACTGAACCTAGATTTCAATGACTGCCGACAGAACAATTTTTGGAAAACACTTAACCAGAAGCGATGCCAAACTATTAATTCAACATAAACTATCACCATCGTCACTCATAAAAATTATCTGAAGGCTTCTTACAAATTAATAATATGGTACCTTTATTATGCATTGACCATGATACAAATAAATTCAATACTTTAATTAAATCCTGTTTAATTAGTATGTCAGCATCCCCTTACCAAATGAAAAAAATCGCTGTTGCAAACATAAATTTAGTGTGGAAAAAAATTATTTGGGGGGGGGGGGGCGGTCCCCCCGGGCTCCCCCCTGCGTACGTCCCTGCTACAGCCCTACTAATTACTTGTCCATATTCCCTTCACCGTGGGTTGTGTTGTGATGTTCGGCTTATAATTGTACCCTAAAGATTAAATAGAAAAAAACACACACACACAAAAGTTTTTAGTGCACTTCATCCCAAAATTATTATCTGATCATCACCGAAAATTATAGGCGTTGTCCTTGATCATAACTGGAACCCCTGTAGTGTGTTAATGGTTTATTAAATAATACGTAATAATTTAATAATACGTAAGCAATTATAAATATTTACGTGTTACTCCCTCATCCGAGTACATACGACAATATAATTGGTATTAATTTAAAGGCCAACCACTCCTCTTCGAAATACTATCAACTTCTCGGTTCTATGTCCTTCAGTAGTAAATATATATGCTATAGAATACAAATTTTGTCATTTTTCACGCAAATGTCAGGGTCCATTTGATCCGCTTAATATTGACCAATCCCCTTCTCCATGTAAAAATTCGTGATGTTTGGCCATAATGGCGGCCTCTGGAGCGACCAGAAAATCTGAAGAATAAAGTTTTTGGTCCATTTCATCCCTTAAATACTAATCGATCTTTACCAAAAACAATAGGGGTCTTCATTGGCCACAACTCATCCTACAAATTTCGTGAAATTGGTCCATAACTGTGGCCTGTATCGTGTTTACAAATTATAATGGACAGACGGACGGACGGACACACATGTCTAAATCGACTCGGTATACTTAAAGCTGGATCTAGGACCAATATTTCGCAGCGTTACAAACTCTTGGGGCTGCACAAAGCTATAATACCCTAACAACATAGTTGTCGGCCCGGCCGAACTTTGGACACCCTCTACCATATGTACCAAAAGGTGGACTTATGCCGACGTTTCTTCAAACCGATCATGTAAACAATAATGTACACCACATACAAGGTTATACCAATTTCCGTACGTTTTGTTCCTATTGGTCAGATTTTGACCAGACAGAACACGTTGTGATTTTTTCACACAAAAATGATTTTCGGTAGTAGGAATGAATAAACTTTTGCCTGTTGATAATAATCCAATTTACTTACTAACAAGTAAAAACGTATTTAAGTTCGGCAGCCGATCTTTTGATACCCTCAACCATGAGGTGTACATTTCAAATACTAATAATAGTTCGGTTCTTTAAATACATGGTGGGTTATGCCATAGTAAAGTTTTGGTAGGAAGATTTAACACCCAATGGCAACCAAATTATAGCAAATTCGTCGCATTCCTCTGAAGATACACGTCATTGGGCGCTTCAAATTTATTCACATTACTTGTTATCTAGCTTAAATCTTATTATAAAAAACTTTAGTACTAAGTTAAAAAAATAAATATTTATTTTTAATAGATAATTATATATACCAAATTTCCATATCCTACCCCTACCCTCGTAGTACAATATTCAATACCTGTCTACATTTATCTATTTTCAATTCTCAAAACGGGAGTATGCTTTAACTTCAGAACAATTGCATAATCAAATTCCAAATCAGCGTATTGAAAGTCGGTGGAAAATTTGAAATTCCTTAATAACTTTGCCAAAGTTACTTTCGTAGACATTAGACCATATTTCCATCCTGTATTATAGGTAAAAAAAGAAATCATTCTAAAAATAAAATTTATTTATTTATTATCCTCCTACCTATACAGTTCCGAATTCCCTTTGTAAAGGGAATAAATGCATACGGATGTTTGCCTTCCATGTTACTAGGCAAAAAATGGTCGGGATCAAACTGGTCAGCGTTGGGTCCCCACAAATTCTTACGTCTATGCGTGGTAAAAATGTTAATTAAAAGGTTTACTCCCGCTGGTATAACTATTCCATTGGATAGCTCGATGTCGTGTGAATTCTCACGACCTACGAAAGGTACAGGAGTCAGTACACGCATAGATTCATTGATAACCATATCCATATAGGTCATATCTTGAGTATTAGCATAGGTCACCTCAAATTCTCCTCCATCTGGAAAAATGGTTAGTAGTTCCTCGTAGACTTTTTGTTGATATTCCGGGAACATTGCAAGCAGAATAAGAACATATCCAATTGTATTAGCCGTCGTCTCGAAAGCCTTCACACAAATTATATAAAACATTTAACATTAACAGTTGAATTGGATTCCTATAGAACATAAATTACCCCGAGAACAATTGTATTTGATTCGTTTTCCACATCCTGCTCTGCAAAGATATTGTTTCTCATAAGTTCAATGGCTTGATCAATAAAAATGTTACTATTCTTTGACTTTCCTTGATTCAAATTAGTGCCATCATTTCCATTTAGTTTGTTGTTTATGAGCTGTAATATAATTTGGTTGTAAATATTACGATCTTTGATACGTATATATGTATATGTATATATATATATATATATTAGGTGGGGATTTTTCATGTGAAGTATAAGGTTTTTCAACTAGGTTACAAATAGAGGATTAAAGTATAGAGTACTCACCTTCCTAATAAACTTGCGATTTTCTTCATTGCTGGAGTGGAATGGCTCGTACACACCCAATAACCTCCGAATCCACTGATAGCCTTTGGTTATAGCACTATTTGATTCAGATCCAAACTCATGGGCGAAATTAACTCCCATTGTTGTTCCTGTAAATACAGCAAAACTTTAATCGCAAAGGAATTAACATGAGAATCTAAACTCACTTATGGCGACATTCAATGTAAAATCCTGCAACAAAGTTACCACATTCTGACATTCATTGATTTCTTTGAACAGATTTACAAGATTATTCACCTCCTCATTGAAGATCGGCATAAAACTCTGTAATATTTTAAAACCAAACGCAGGATTCAAATGTTTCCTGTGAACGCTCCATTCTGGATCTTATTTTGTATCCTGATTAATATATATTTAATGAAGGTTTAATTTGTCTCTGTTTACCTTTGGAAGAAAATAATCCTTTACCAACACCTATGGCAATCGATTTATAGAAGTCATTTTTATTTGTACAGCAAGGCGATGTTAATATATCACGGATAATATCCGGTTCGCTTATAAGCAATATCGGATATGTAAGCATCCATACATACCTCAATGGGCCAAATGTTTCAGTGTATTTGTGTACCGCTTCCAAGGGTTCTTGAGAAATATGTGAAAGTTTAAAAAAATGTGAGCGAAATTGTAATATTAATTCAAAAAAAATAAATAAATAAGTATGGACAATTTTATCATTCTTCAAGCAGGTATACTAAATCAAACAGTTGTTCGATGTATATCGATAGGACCTATACCGTCCCAATATGGGAGATATATCCAAACCTGCACCGATTTCAACAAAACTTTACACACGTTACACCACACAAACTTTAGTACGAAGTGGAAAATTTTGTGTCAATCGGCCATCGTTGGGTCCATGGTTCACCATTTACTTAAAATTGGACGAAACTATATATGGAAGCTATATGTAAATCTGAACTGAGTCCAACAAAACTTGACCCACGTTATACTATAGTAACTTCAGTACGTTGTTCAAAATTTTGTGGCTATCAGCCTATCTTTGAGTCTTTGGTGCACCATTTATAAAAAATATTTACTTAATATGGAAGCTTATATATGGGAGCTATATGTAAATCCGAAACGGGTTTTCCCAATTTCAAATTCATGCCAAATTTCATCCAATTCGGATCATTAATGTGAACTGAACATTGTTTACAATTTAACATGGACAGACAGTCAGACGGGCAAAAGTGATTCTATTCTTATTCTCAAAGGAACCATGGGTCTATCATAATACCCTGTATCACAGTGTGGTGAAGGGTATAAAAATAGACAGATATCTTTTATTTTGCGAAAAACCCGATAAGCATTTGTATGGGCACATTTATGCGTGAGACATTCAAAACACGTCATATCAAATGACTGTTATACTTTTTTTTGGTCGCCAGACCTTAATAGATATTTTTATATTTTGAAAATTTTTTAATACGCTTATATTACGTTCGTATAAAATTTACTTCTCCGAAATTTTAAATTACAGCAACTCCTTCATATAAGAAATTTTTGAACAAACCATATTTAGCTAACTCAAGCGCCACACCAACAAGGGGATAACCCATCCGTCCTGGTAGTTTAAATATTAAGGCGTAGTACTTTCGCCGTGTCCACAACCAGTACAGCCACGCACACACAAATAGCACAACACAAAAATATACAAAAATTACATTTTCCAACCGATTGAAGCGCACGTCTTTGACGATTGAACCTCCGCGTACTATTAAATGTTTACTGTAGAATAGTCACACCTTTATATCTACTAAGGGGTAATTGTTGTAATAGCCATGATAACTACAGTATAATAAATTCGATGAAGGGCTTAACACGAGCTGTGACCATATGGGCACACTCATAAGACGATCAATAAACCATCTGGTGTGAACTACTGAAACGCTGAAAGTTTCGTCCTTAATTGGAAAAAAATAATTACAGCACTATTCGGGTTAAAGTCAATTTTAGTTAAAATTGAAAACGTTAACCTCTATTGTTACTTCATACGAATTGTTTTCTATTTGAACAATCTCTTACATATTTCGTTTGATAACTTTATTAAGACAGAAGTTGCCCTTTTGGATTTTTATATTCTCTTCGGCAATTAATATTGAAATTGAAACACTTTGTTGCAAAATGTATTCACGATAATCTGAATTATTTTTATTGATGATAATTGCTTGATATAAACTATATTTATAAAATTAAATGAAAAATGCTTTAAGTTCGCCCGGGCTGAACTACTTCTTTTCAAGTAACCGGCAGTACACCTTAGTAGTTATGCCCGAGAAATGTGTTCAAAACATCCAAAATAAAAAATAACGGAGGTACCATTATATGAGGCTACCTGGAAACATATACAAATATTGATCATTTTTGGTAGGGAGATTGCACTAAATTAGAAACCAAAATATAAATTAGTTGCCAATTCGGTTGAAACACGTGCCCAAACTTGTCCGAAATCTCTAACAAATGGACAAACATATGTCCAATATTGCCAATTTTTAAATATTCAAATTTCAAAATATCAGCTGTTTATACCCTCCACCATAGTATATTAATATTAATTTTGTCATTCCATTTGTAACTCATCGAAATATTCATTTCCGACCCTATAAAGTATATATATTCTTGATCAGGGTAAAATTCTAAGACGATCTAGCCATGTCCGTCCGTCTGTTGTAATCACGCTATCTTCTGAAGGCATTGAGGTAGGGTGCTGAAATTTTGCATAGGGTTGTCTTTTGTCTGCAGGCAGGTCAAGTTCGAAGATGGGATATATCGGTCTACGTTTAGGCATAGCTCCCATATAAGGGTACCCGCCAAATTTCGGTATTTTGGGGTTCTTGAGCGCGTTTTTCAGCCGAATACGCTGAAATTTGGTACATTGGATTCTTATTGGGTACTAAATGTTCACTTTTTCTGGTAGCCCCCATATAACGGTACCTCCTAATTTTCAGTATTTTGGGGGTTTTTTCCACCGAATTGGCTGCACTTTAGTACTTTGAGTTCTTAATAGGTACCAAATCTCTCCACAAAAAATTATAAATATAGGTCCATTTTTTCGGGTAGCCCCCACATAAGGGTACCCCCAATTTTCGGTATTTTGGGGTTCTTGAGCGCGTTTTTCAGCCGAATTCGCTGAAATTTGCTACATTGGGTTCTTATTGGGTACTAAATGTCTCTTCTTGAGCGCGTTTTCAACCGAATTTGCTGCAATTTGGTATTTTGTAGTTGTATATGGTAACAAATCTCTCTACCAAAAATTATTAATTATTAATATTATTAATATTACTAGCGGGCCCGGCAAACGTTGTTTTGCATAGCATTATTGTTGATGTATAATTCACAAACATAATTCATGATAGCCCAATATTAAGCTACACTCCACGATTTAAGATATTGCTCTGAAATTTGCACATGCATTGCTACTACTCCTGTGAATAAAAAACACCATCCCAGAAATTATGGACTATAGATTAACGTTTTAGAAATACGTCATAATTATTTCCCGTTCAATTTTCGGTATGTTGAAGTTCTTATTCCCGTTTTCCAACCTGAGTGTGATATGATATACTTCTCAATTATTTGTTGTTCAATAATTGACAAATGTAGGCTTAAAGGCCGAAGTAGGCCGATTTTCGCCAAAAATATCTCAAAATAACAACTACGACGTGGTGCAAGTCAAATAGCTCGATACTAAATTCGTGAAAATGCAAATATGTTGCAAAATACTTTTTGCAAATTTTTCGCGGTTTTTGACTTTTTCTCACCTTCTAAGCCTTCCCTGGAGCTCCACGAACATTTCAACATTCAACATTGCCGGCCCGGCAAACGTTGTCTTGCATAGCAATTTTGTTGATGTATAATTCACATAACAATATTAAATTATCTTTAAGATAGTGCTCTGAAATTTGCACATACATTGAAATTGCGCAGAAAGTGACCGTACCAAATATTATCAATATTGGCCCATGTTTCGGTGTACCGTCCATAACATTCGGTATTTTGAAGATCTTAGGCACGGTTTTCAACAGAATTGTTTTTAGTTTAATATAGGGGATACTTATACTATTTGGATGATCATTAAGTAGAAAAAAGCTTCCGAAATCCATATAATAGAACTCCACATTATAAAATCTCCTTACAAAGAATTATCAATATTGGTCAAAGTTTGTGGGTTCCACCCATATAATTGTATCCCCCGTAATTTCTCATGTTGTGTAAAATCTTCCTACCAATAATTGTTGTAGTTAAAATAGTTCATTCCGGGATATTGGGGGGAGACACATTTTTGCGACAAAGTATCTCCTTAGGTCCGAGTTTTGATACAGCATTTTTATAGCATAATACCCCATTTATTATAAAGTATTATAAATACATTGACCGAATTTCCTAATAGAGTTGGCTATAATTAGGCATAATGAATTCCTGTGAAAAAACATCATTCCAGGAATTTTGCACTACAGCTTAACGTTCAATACGAATGGGTAACATCGGACGGAGGTTTTCGTATAATCTTCAAGTCGCTACTTCATCGCTAATTTTTATAAAATTGCTGGTTTTTTGTTTGTTGTTCTCTTTCCAGCTGAGCTTAATGATAGATTTTTGCAAAGAAGATATCTCGTATATTACACTGTGATAAAAATTTTTGGTGTCGGATATATGCGAGGTGTTTAAAAGTTCAAAGATATTGAACAACGGTTAGGCATATAACCGCCTGATTTGATATTTCCCGTGGCATAGCAAAATTTCAGGAACTTTAAGGAACACCATGTTCCTATTATTATTATTTTCAAACAAATTAATCAAGGGCATGGATCTTAGAATCAGAATACCCTGAATAGACACGAACTCGATTCAGAATCTCTTCTGATTTTCCATCCTTGCATTAGTCCCAAAATGTACTTGCATTCTATGGACGACCTAAGTCAGGTCGCCATCTCCTCGGCATCTTAACGTTATTAATTAATGACGTTAAGATGCCGAACAATAGTGTAACTATGACAGGGTCACTATCTCGAAGGATCACAAAAGTAAAGAAAGTTCTCGCGCACGTATCGGTAATCGAAACTTAATCATTTCAGAAACTTAATTTGTGAAAAAATTTTAAATTTATCAAACTTAAAAAAAAATTCTGACAAAAAAAGCAAATTGAATGTATGAATCTACATTTTATTTAGAAAACATTTGTATGGGAAATATAAAAGTCACCTTTTTAGAGATTTCCGGCAATTATTCGATCTTTTCTCACCTTTTAAACCTTCCCTGAAGCTCCACGAACATTTCAAGACTACGATCAGAAAAATCCGTTCAGCCGTTCTCGAGTTTTAGCGAGACTAACGAACAGCAATTCATTGTTATATATATAGATATTAAAATAGTTATCTGATTTGTTCCGCGTTTTGAGTTTGGTTCTAACACTCTATTGTAATGATTTCACCTGCGGTGGATAGCGAGATAAAAAATTAGAACGTAAGGTTCGATAATGAAATATAGCCGCATTTAGACCTAGCCCCTGTGTGGAGGTTTCAGAAGGAGTGGACCGATATTCCCCATCGAATTTGAATTATCAATTAAAAATTTCTGAAATTTTTATTATGGTTTACATTATCTATCTATATATATAAAAATCAATTTCTGTTTGTTTGTTTGATCAGTGTTAGCTATAGACTCCTAAACTACTGAACGAATTTTCATGAAATTTTCACAGTCGATTTTTGAGTACATTTGTGGTAACATAGGGTACTTAATTTTTTGATGGGGGCAGGGGAAACAGTAGCCCCCATACAAACTGCCCCCTTTTTAGATCAGAATTGGCCATTATAGCAAAGAATTGCAATTGGTAATTATAGCAAAGTGTTAGTAATTATACAAACCACAGATGTTTACTAAGTTCATAAACCACCTTTATGAACTTTACAATTCGAGTACGCAGAGATTTAAATAATGTGGACTCTATACACAAAATAGTACTGTACACATTACTGATGACGGAATTCGTAAAATTTGAGCACGAAGCGATTTAAATAATTTGGACTGTATACATAAATTAGTACTGTATACACATTTGCACTCCTTATACCCTTCACCAAACTGTGTTTCAGGGTATTATGACTTTGTGCATATGTTTGTAACAGGCAAAAGAAATCGAGATAGACCCATGGTTCCTTTTGAGAATAAGCATAGAATAACTTTCTGAGTCGATTTATGCATGAAATGGTCCCTATATATATCTTTCGATTTGCACGAAATTTTTTGGTATAGCCTACTAAATTGGGTCAAGAAAATCGGTTCAGATTTAGATATAGCTCCCATATATTGCTTCGCCCACTTTTACGTAATTGGTACACCAATGTCGCTATATATCATTCGATTTGCACAATTTTGGCACAGCGTACTGAATTAAGTCTAGAATGATTGTGCTAAGTTTCATGAAAATAGGTTCAGATTTAGATATAGCTCCCATATATATATATATATATATATATTTGTGTCCTATTTAATGTAAATGGTCTCTATATATCTATCGGTTTGCACGAAATTTGGTACAGCCTACTACATTAGGTCAAGAATGATGTATGCTAAGTTTCCTGAAAATCGGTTTAGAATTAGATATAACTCCCACATATAGTTTCAACCGATTTTAGGTAATTTGTACACCAAATAAATATATTCGATTTACATGAATTTTGGCATAGCGTTCTGAATTAAGTCTAGAATGATGTGTGTAAATTTCGTGACAATCGATTCAGATTTAGATATAGCTCCCATATATAGTTTCGCCCGATTTTAGGTAAATGGTGCACCAAAGCCCCTGAAAATCATTTGATTTGCACGAATTTTGGCAAAGCGGACTGAATTAAGTCTAGAATGATGTGTACAAAGTTTCGTGAAAATCGGTTCAGATTTAGTTATAGCTCCCATACATATTTTCGTCCGATTTTATGTAAATGGTGCACTAAAGCCTCCATAATTGGCACACCAAAATCGCTATATATCATTCCATTTGCACGAATTTTGGCATAGCGTAGAATGATGTGTGCTAAGTTTTGTGAAAAACGATTCAGATTTATATAGATTTTGGCATACTGAATTTGAATGATTGCTCTAAGTTTCATAAAAGTCGGTTCAAATTTAGATATAGCTCACATATATATGTTTGTCCGATTTAATGTAAATGGTCTCTATATATCTTTCGATTTGCACGAAATTGGGTACAGCCTACTAAATTAGGTCAAGAATGATGTATGCTAAGTTTCGTGAAAATCGGTTCAGATTTAGATATAGCTCCCATATATATTTTCGTCCGATTTTATGTAAATGGTGCACTAAAGCCCCTGAAAATCATTCGATTTGAACGAATTTTGGCATAGTGTACTGAATTAAGTCTAGAATAGTCTAGCAAAGTTTCGCGAAAATCTGTTCAGATTTAGATGTAGCTTCCATATATATGTTCGTCCGATATAAATTAATCTCTGGTAACTTTCCTTGAATTCGGTTCATGGTAAATTTACACCATGTAATCAATGGATGTCTGATTGAGCGTGTGTCAAGTTTGCTTAAAATCGATTTACAAAATTTAGCATAGGTTGCAGAATGACATGTGTAAGGATTGATGTTAGTCGGTTTAGATATAGATAAACTGCACATATTTAAATTCGTTCAATTCATGTCAGTGTTCCTTCAAAATGGCGACGTCTGTTAGGATACATATGTAGAATATCCCCAGTCCGAATTTACTGATTTCCTTACTGTTTTTTTTTTTCAGTTTGTGAAAACATGTTTGCTTTGGCAAAAATGTTACTTGGCTTAAAAAACACCGAAGTGAATAGTGTGAATTTTAATTATAAATCGTTTGATCATCTAGAAGGCACGTTAAAATCGGAGACTGGGATATGATAAATTTAGATACACTTTTAATTTTTATTCCCTGATCCTATTACTGCTTTACAATGGATACTCTACTTTGATGGAAGATAACAAAAACATCCATCTAAGTCGTTTTATGCACTGCGTTCTGTGCAAAATTATTGTTGTACAGCAACTGTTTTAGCGGGGAAATATTGGAACACTTTGCGTAGAATTGTTGCATCTAATTTATATTTAACGCAATCTGTAAAGTTAATACTGGCAAATGCTCTGTTAAAGTCGCTGCTCTTATATGGACTTGGAGTGTATTCGGGATCCATTTTTTTACATGTTAATAAGCTAAAGCGAATTATTAATACCATAACACGCTTTATTTATAATCTACGTAGTGACAATCACGTGTCGGAATATGTTACTCGCTTTCTTGGATGTTCTTTTGAAAGATTTATTCACTATATATGGTATTGGACACTTAAGGATGTTATTTTCTTTCACACACTCCTCCAGAAACCCCAATATTTTGATACCTCGAATTTGGAGTATTTGCGCGATGTTGGAATGCACTGCCACTTGAGTTACGGTTTTTTCTCATAGCAATAATGCTATACGTTTCAAAATTCTAAGTCAGTTACACATTCCATCGTAAAAATTACTATATTATGGATTTACTTTTTTGGCCTTTGGTAGGGGCAGCGAAGTGCCACGGGTCCAGCTAGTGGTTTATATAATCCGTTTTTAGACATGTCGGTATAGGTCCCCTTTTTGGTATGTTTCCTATATTTTCATTTCTAGTACCTGTCAGTATATCTATGGTGGAGGGTATCCAAAGTTCAGCCCGGCCGAACTTAACGCTTTTTCGCTTGTTTATTTTCGTACTACATCGACGAATTTTTGCCTTGGTTCCGAATCCGTTCGCGATTAAATTTTCGGTTGTTGGCGCAAAAGTTATGGAGGTTTAAAATTTCTTACAAAATTAATGACAAAAAGCGTTGATTTAGGGCTTGCATCGTGAAATATCAATATGGATATATTATAATAACCGTAAAAAAGTTACATATTTTCGCGAAATATGAGAAAATTATTAAAATATTGGAGATGACTTCATTATTTGCCTTCTATTAAAGACAAATATCCACCTAAAAATAATTCAAAACTATCTACATGATCTAAACACCACGCTAAATCAAATAATAAATATTAAAAAAACACCTGTGCAGCGGTTTGTAAATTACAGCAAAAAAAAAAAAAAGATAATGAGGAAAATTATTTGTATTTGGTTGGAAAAAAAATGTTATCTTATTTTTTATACCCTTCACCACACTGTGGTACAGTGTACATATGTTTGTAAAAGGCAAAAGGAAACGAGATAGACCATGGTTCCTTTTGAGAATATGAATAGAATCACTTTCTGAGTCGATTTATGCATGTCCGCCTGTCTGTCCATGTTAAATTGTAAACAAAGTACAGGTCCCATTTATGATCCGAATTGGATGAAATTTGGCATAGGTCACTTATTTGGGCCAAGAACGAACCCTATTGAAATTAAGAAAAAATGGTTCAGATTTAGATATAGTTCCCAAAGTCCCTATATATATTTCGATTTGCACGAAAATTTGGATAGCGTAATGAATTACGTCTAGAATGATGTGTGTCAAGTTTCTTTAAAATCGGTTCAGATTTAGATAAAGTTCCTATATATATTTTCGTCCGATTTAATGTACGTGGTGTACCAAAGTCCCTATATATCTTTCGATTTGCACGAAATTTGGCATAGCCTAATGATTTAGATTTATATACAGCTCCCATATATATTTTCCTCCGATTTAATGTAAATGGTGCACCAAAGTCAATATATATGTTTCGATTTGCACGGCGTATCGTAATGAATTAGGTCTATAATGATGTGTGTTAAGTTTCGTGAAAATCGGTTCAGATTTAGATATATCTCCTATATATATTTTCTTCCGATTTTATGTAAATTGTGCACTAAAAACCCAAAGTTTGTCCGATTGCCACACAATTTTGTACAATGAACTGTAGTTAATATAAGTTTATCTTTGGCAAGTTTTAGTGAAATCGGTTCAGATTTTGATATAGCTTATATATATATATATATATATATACTAGCGGGCCCGGCAAACGTTGTTTTGCCTTAGCAATATTGTTAACGAGGCTGTGATAAGAGAACCGGCAAAATATTTCTATATAATTTGGTACTTTGAGTTTCCATTGTGTAGCAAATCTTCCTACCAAAAAGGGCCATATCGCAATTTTGTTACATATCCCCTTTTCAATACAAAACATCTCAGGAGTAACAGCAATGTATTTGCAAAATGTTTAAGCTCTATATATTTTAATATTGGCGGTTTATCGTTAGTAGTTCTTATTCGAGTTTAATAATCGGTATCGGTTATATGCGAGGTTTTGTGTTTGAAAGTTAAAATATATTGACCACCTATTAGGCTTATAAGCCCCATATAATGGTACCACCATTTGATATATCTCCTGACATAGCAACATTTTAGGTACTTTAAGGAACAACATGTTGCTATGAAACTGTTATTATTATTATTTTCAAACAATATAATCTAGGGCATGGCTCTTAAAATCAAAATTCTATGAATGGACACAAACTCGATTCAAAATGTCTTCTAATTTCCCATCCTTGTATTTGTCTCAAAATTTACATGCATCCTATGGAAAAGGTGTACATACAATGATCGCGTGTGCATTCAATAATATACTTCTCAATTATTTTTGTATTCTTACATAAAATATTTTCAATACAATGTCAACCCAATTGAAAAAAAAAAACAAATAAAATATTTTGAAAATTTTCAATAATTGACAAATGAAGGCTTATAGGAATAATACGCTATAAATTTTGAACAAAATATCTCAAAATAACATCTATGACGTGGTGCAATCAAAATAGCTCGACACTAAACTCGTGGAAATGCAAATATGCTTAATATTTTTTTTTTTTGCAAATTCTTCGCGGTTTTCGATTTTTTCTCACCTTTTAAACCTTCCCTGGAACTTTACGAATATTTCAAGACTAAGATAAGAAAAATCCGTTCAGCCGTTTATTTTAACTTGATATGTTATTATATTTTCGCTTGACTCCCACGCGCTTTTTACGAAAACAGGTTATGTATAAGTCGGTGTCGGAATGCCTAACGTCGACACACGCCGATTAAGCTCCCAATCATTAATCGGGCAAAACACAATGAAGCCATCTGTTGGACGGACTTTAAATTAAACAAAAAACACTACTCACGCCCCATAGAGCATATACGTAAAGTTTGGTCAAAATCGGTGCAAAAACAATAATATTGCGCCATCTGTCGGATGAACTACACAGAAACACTCCTCACGCCCCATAGAGCATGTACATATAATTTGGTCCAAATGGGAGCAGTAGTTTTTGAGTTTAGCGATCACGAACATACATGTAATTTTAATATATATATATATATATATATATCTGACCAAAGTATAGGTTGCAGAATGAGATGTTTATGGATCCATTTTCCTGTTAATGGTCCTTCAACGTCTGGTAGGATTCATCTGTTGAATATACCCAAAGTGGTGAAGGGTATCATATAGTCGGCCCCGTCCGACTTTACTACTTTCCTTATTGGTTGAATCAACTTTGAAATCATATTAAAATAACAATAATATGTTAAATATGTCTCACACAATAAATTAATATTATCGTGAGCAAAATTTTGCACAATACTTGCCAAATTCATATTATTATTGTCGACCTCAATCATAATTGTATTTTAAAGAATTAATTTCTCTTAATATTTGTATCACTGCATTTCTCCACGCGGTATACACCTTTACACTCTAATAAATGCTATACGAATGGAATTCAAAATTAATTCAATCTTATTCCAATTAGCATTTACATTTCACAATATTAATTTAACATGATTGAAATGTTATTTAATTGTTAAAATATTATCATTTCATTTCAACATTAATTACTATTAATTTTACTATTTTCTCAATGTTAATTTCACAATGGTAAACGTTATTTTAACTAGTCACAATGTTAATTTAACATGTTGAGCTTTGAATATAATTGAAGTATGACAAAATTTTGATTTGACCGCGTATTTCCGTGATCGATGCACAAGATCTTTGGTATCAAATGTTTCATTAATCTTGACACGTGTTTGGATGATGGATTCCGTGAATATTGATTCAGATGTGCTATGACCCAATGATCGGTTAATTATTGTTACTGATATTAATTTTTTGATTTAAATAATATTTATAAAAAACGTGTCACCAGCAAATTATACCCTACACCAAATTGTTGTACGGTAAGCAAACTAAGAATACGCAAGTATATTTTATTTTTTTGTTAGAAAATAGTTACAAAACTCAAGACACCTCAATTTCACCTCACAAGTTAAAGGTTAATGGATCAAATGGTCCGAGACGTTTGTGATAAATGTTTTAACACGTGTGTAGATATTAACCCTTTCAGTGTTTTGTCGAATATATTCGACATTTAAAAGTACTCTATTCCTTTGCGATTTTTCGGTTATCCTATGTACCGTTACTATCGATGTTTTTATACCCTTCACCACACTGTGGTACAGGGTATTATGTCTTTGTGCATATGTTTGTAACAGGCAAAAATAATTGAGATAGACCCATGGTTCCTTTTGAGAATATGCATAGAATCACTTTCTAAGTCGATTTATGCATGTCCGTCCGTCCGTCTGTCTGATGATCCGAATTGAATGAAATTTGGCATAGGTCACTTATTCGGCCCAAGAACAAAACCTATTGAAATTGGGAAAAATCGGTTCAGATTTAGATATAGCTCCCATATATATATTTAACCGATTTAATGTAAACGGTCCCTATATATCTTTCGATTTGCACGAAATTTGGTGCAGCCTAATCATTTAGGCCTATAATGATGTCTGCCAAGTTTCGTGAAAATAAGTGCATATATTAGATATAGCTCCCATATATAGTTTCGTCCGATTTCATGTAAATGGTGCCCCAAAGTCCCTATATATCTTTTGATTTGCACGAAATTTGGCATAACGTACTGAATTAAGCCTAGAGTGATGTCTGCCAAGTTTCGTGAAAATATATATATAGATTTAGATATAGCTCCCATATATAGTTTTGTCCGATTACATGTAAATGGTGCACCAAAGTCCCTATATATCCTTCGATTTGCACGAAATTTGGCATAACGTACCTAATTGAGCCCAGAAAGATGTCAGCCAATTTTCGTGAAAATCGGTCCAGATTTAGATATAGCTCCCATATATAGCTTCGTCCGATTTCATGTAAATGGTGCCCCAAAGTCCCTATATATCTTTTGATTTGCATGAAATTTGGCATAACGTACTGAATTAAGCCTAGAGTGATGTCTGCCAAGTTTCGTGAAAATCGGTCCAGATTTAGATATAGCTCCCATATATAGTTTTGTCCGATTACATGTAAATGGTGCACTAAAGTCCCTATATATCCTTCGATTTGCACGCAATTTGGCATAACGTACTGAATTGAGCCCAGAATGATGTCTGCCAAGTTTCGAGAAAATCGGTCAAGATTTAGATATAGCTCCCATATATAGTTTCGTCCGATTTCATGTAAATGGTGCCCCAAAGTCCCTATATATCTTTCGATTTGCACGAAATTTGGTATAACGTACTGAATTGAGGCTAAAATGATGTCTGCCAAGTTTCGAGAAAATCGGTCCAGATTTAAATATAGCTCCCATATATAGCTTCGTCCGATTACATGTAAATGGTGCACCAAAGTCCCTATATATCCTTCGATTTGCACGAAATTTGGCATAACGTACTTAATTCAGCCGAGAATGATGTCTGCCAAGTTTTGAGAAAATCGGTCCAGATTTAGATATAGCTCCCATATATAGTTTCGTCCGATTTCATATAAATGGTGCCCCAAAGTCCCTATATATCTTTTGATTTGCACGAAATTTGGCATAACGTAGTTAATTGAGTCTAGAGTGATGTCTGCCAAGTTTCGAGAATATCGGTCCAGATTTAGATATAGCTCCCATATATAGTTTCGTCCGATTTCATGTAAATGGTGCCCTAAAGTCCCTACATATCTTTCGATTTGCACGAAATTTGGCATAACGTACTGAAATGAGCCTAGAATGATGTCTGCCAAGTTTCGAGAAAATCGGTCCAGATTTAGATATAGCTCCCATATATAGTTGCGTCCGATTACATGTAAATGGTGCACCAAAGTCCCTATATATCCTTCGATTTGCACGAAATGTGGCATAACGTACTTAATTGAGCCCAGAATGATGTCTGCCAAGTTTCATGAAAATCGGTCCTGATTTAGATATATCTTCCATATATAGTTTCGTCCGATTTCATGTAAATGGTGCCCCAAAGTCCCTATATATCTTTTGATTTGCACGAAATTTGGTACAGCCTAATCATTTAGGCCTAGAATGATGTCTGCCAAGCTTCGTGAAAATAGGTCAAGATTTACATATAGCTCCCACATATAGTTTCGTCCGATTTCATTTAAATGTTGCACCTAAGTCCCTATATATCTTTCGTTTTGCACAACATTTGGCATAACGTACTGAATTGAGCCTAGAGTGATGTCTGCGTTGTTTCGTGAAAATCGGTCCAGATTTAGATATAGCTCCCTTTTATTATAGATTGATTTTAATTAATTGACGCACCAAGGAACCAATAGGAACAAAACGTTCTGAAATTAGTATAACCTATCCTGTGACAAGTTTCTTTGAAATCGCTTAATATTTGGATAGAGCTTCCATATATATTTTCGCCCGATTTCAAGTAAGTTGGGCATCAAACTCCTCATGTTAGTCAGTTTGACATCAAATTTTGCACAACGTACAAAATTGAGCATAGAATTATGTAGTTGCGTTTTCTAGAAGTACAGACATAGCCCAACGGATGACCCATTTATATTTGTTTGAAGTCGATTTACATACTTTATGGATAGATCTACGTAGATTCACATTTAGATAAATATCACATATTTTATTTCATCCAATTTCATGCTAATAGTCCTGTTTAATATACCCATAGTGGTGAAGGGTATCATATAGTCGGCCCCGTCCGACTTTACTACTTTCCTTACTGGTTATTTTTGCTGAAAGACAGACGAAACAGGCCGAGGGTTAAAATGACCGTTGCTATAAACTTTGCCCCTTTATATGATTTTAAATACAAAATTTTAGAATTTAATTCCGACAAAAATTTTTATTGACACTGAAAGGGTTAACTCCAGAAGAAGTAGACAGTGAATTCAATAAAATTGGTCCACCTTTAAATTGGTACTTAAAAGTCATCACAAGAATTCATTTCGTAGGACAAGGAGAGAGAAGTTAATGTAGTTTTCTTAAACGATATAATTTATTTTTCTTTAATACCAGTTTAGGGGATTTTTGGTTAGGGATCTAGGAATTTTTAGGGGATTAACGTTTCGATACAATCAATGCACTTGGAATATGGTTTTGAAGAGGAAAGAAAATAGCTCTCTGAATCTTTATCCCTAAAAACTAAAGCGACATGTTGGAATTATTTTTAAAAATGTGCTGTTCCAAATTCAGCATTCATCTAGATCTTCCCGTTCATTGACCGAATCAACTTCCGTTTATCAATAAACGACTGAACTAAATATAACCTTTTGCGAATCAACAAATTTCAAACCAATACGGGAACTAGATTGCCGAACTTCACGGAAGACTCGAAATACTAAATTACAGTAAAATAAAAAATATTTCAAATATTCCTCTAGCAAATTATCCTACAGAAAACCGTGATACTTAGCTCGTTGCGTAATGAATTAGATCAAATGTATTCTTTCATTCATATATTTCATTTCGATAAAATAGTTCCCGTTCATTGACTCAATTAACTTACTGACTATCTGACATTAATGAACTATTGAACTAAGAAGAGAAGGAAATAATTAAATGAAGGAAATTGATATGCATGTCTAAAGCAAACAGAAAAACTAGCAAAATCCTTTTTTGTGCAAACGGTTTAAAACAGCGATGTTACGACTGCTAACATGCCGGTCAACTTCGAACATTTCTCCGATTTTATCGACATTTTCGGCGACCTGTGCAAAGTGCATTCTTAACATCAAAAATTCCTGAACAGAATTTCGCCTTTGTCATAGAAAAACTGTAAAATGTACCGAATTTTCTCTTTGTTCACTTCCATTTAACACCCTGTAACTCACAACTGAATGCACCCAACAAAAGAAAACAAAATAAGTTTTTTACTGCGAAATGTCATCCTTTCAAGGAGCATAAAATTGGTTTATCGATACTTTACGAGAAATCAGTACAGCCATCTGCCATAAAATGGATTTATTTTTCCCAACTGAAAACATAAGCATAACCGTTGAGCCATCCGTCGAGTCGTTTTTATTTAAAATACAGCCACCACAAGGGAACTTAAAACCAACGCATGATGTTGATGTGCGTTGCACTTTGGAGTTAATTATATTTTAAGTTTTTGTTTGCTTTAAAGCGATAACAAACCAGTAAGGAATGTAGTAAAATCGTGATATGTGCTAGCCTTCACCACTTTGGGTATATTCAACATATGCATCCTAACAGATGTCGTCTTTTCAATAGAACATTGACATGAATATCTGATCGTTATTTATAAGTGAACTGACTAAAATCAATCCATACACATGTTACATGCAACCTATGCTAACTTTCAATTAATTCTGGCAGATTTAGAGTGGTTTTTGTACAATGGGACAAATTTATGTAAATCTACTTAATACACACAAAATTGAAAACAAAGACTTTTTGCCTAAAAAACTATCCAAATTACCTATAGTGCACTGTTTAAAATTTTATCACAATCTGACACCCAATCTCAACAAAATGCTAGTCTCAATTTGATACGTTATGCAAAATTTTGTGTCAATTGGACAAGCATTAAGAGTTTGGTGCACCATTTACCTAAAATCGGATATACTCAAGAAGTACAAAGCCGATATTATTGCCTTACAGGAAATGCGATGGAAAGGGACAGGCGTAAGTACATCAGACGATTCGCCCTGTATTATAGCTGCCATGAAACGAGACATGAATTTGGCTGCGGATTTATGGTTAACAGGAGCATAAAAGACCTTGTCTCCAGATTCACTCCAGTAGATGAGCGAATTGCTATAATCCGTATAAAAGCGAAGTTCTTTTACATCAGTCTAACTTGCGCCCATGCTCCGACCGAAGATAAAGATGAACAGCCCAAAGACATATTTTACGAGCGCCTAGAAACAGCATATGACCGTTGCCCTGGCCATGACATTAAAATTCTGCTAGGAAATTCTGCAGCAAAAGGAACAATTGGGTACCAAAAACCACCACAAAGAAACCCATGGTACGATCAGGAGTGTCGTAATGCTACTGACGTGAAAAACGCAGCGTATAGGGCAACCCTGCAGACAGTAGCAACACGTAACGTGATGAAGAACTACCGGGAGAAAAGGAGAGAGGAGAAACGTATTTTCAGAAAAAAGAAGATAGAACAAGAAAACGTGAGCGTGAGCAAATCGAGATGTACAGGAGTCAGAATAAAGTCCGGAAATTTTACCAACGAGTAAAACACCAAACCGAAGGCTTTGGTGCGGGCACATCCTCCTGTAGAGATGAAGAAGGAAACCTGGTGACAGATACAGACAGCGTGTTGAGGATCTGGAAGGAGAATTTCGAAAAGCTTCTAGTATCAAATAATGGCTATGAAGATGATACCCCAGAACCAATAAGAGATGATGGTATAGAGTGTATACCACCTAGCCAAGATGAGGTCATAAAAGCAATTAATCGCCTCAAGAACAACAAAGCTGCAGGAGCCGATGGGTTACCAGCCGAACTATTCAAGACTGGTGGCCAGATGCTGGTCAGGAGCATGCACCAGCTGATTAACACAATTTGGCTAGATGAATGCATGCCCAATGATTGGAACCTCAGCATCCTGTGTCCCGTGCACAAAAAGGAGACAAGACAATATGTGCCAACTATAGAGGAATAAGTCTCCTTCCCATCGCATATAAAGTACTATCCAGTGTGCTGTGTAAACCATTGATGCCAATGGTCAATGACATCATCGGACCATACCAATGCGGCTTCAGACCTGGCAAATCCACCATTGACCAGATTTTCACTCTGCGCCAAATCCTGGAAAATACCCATGAAAAACACATCGACACATACCACCTATTTGTCGACTTATAGCCGCATTCGCCAGCCCAATCCGTTCAGAGGTGTTTAAAGCCATGTCTGCGTTCGGCATTCCTGCAAAATTAATAAGGCTATGCAGGATAACTTTAAGTGGCACAAGGTCAGCAGTTAAAGTAGGAAAGGACCTATCGGAGCCCTTCAATACCGAACGAGGATTCAGACAAGGTGACAGTTTGCCGTGTGATCTTTTTAAAATCCCGCTGGAAAAGGTCATACGAGACGCAAAGGTGAACAGAAATGGCACTCTGTACACCAAACAACATCAGTTACTCGCCTACGCCGATGACATCGATATAATGGGTCGAACATTGCGAGCGGTAACAGCCACCTTTGAACAAATTGAAAAGGAGTCTGCCAAAGTGGGTCTGGCAGTAAACGGTGAGAAGACCAAGCTGATGGTATCAACGCGCAAGACGTCCAGTAGACTCGGACCAACTGTGGAACTTGAAAACTACAGCTTCGAGGTAGTTAAAGACTTTATATACCTTGGTACCGCCATAAATAAAACGAATGACATCAGTTTTGAAATTCGGAGAAGGATTGTGATGGCCAACAGATGCTACTATGGTCTAAGTAAGCAGTTTAGAAACAAGGCCACCTCCCGCCAGACCAAACCCAACTGTGGAACTTGAGAACTACAGCTTCGGGGTAGCTAAAGACTTTATATACCTTGGTACCGCCATAAATAAAACGAATGACATCAGTTTTGAAATTCGGAGAAGGATTGTGATGGCCAACAGATGCTGCTATGGTCTAAGTAAGCAGTTTAGAAACAAGGCCACCTCCCGCCAGACCAAACTCACACTTTACAAGACGCTGATACTACCCGTGCTATTATATGGATCAGAAGCATGGGTACTTGCGCAAGCAGATGAGGCAGCTCTTGGGGTGTTTGAGAGAAAAATTCTCCGAAAGATCTACGGGCCGATCTGCGTCGACGGTGAATATCGGCGTCGAATGAACCACGAGCTTTACAATTTATACGCGGACATCGACATAGTCAGTCGTATTGAGCTGCAGCTACTACGGTGGCTAGGCCATGTTGTGCGGATGAATGAAAATGCCCCAGCTCAAAAGGCATATAAAAATGAGCCTACTGATGGTTCCCGTTGAAGGGGAAGGCCACGAATTAGACGGAAAGACCAAGTAGAAAACAACATCTTGGAACGTGGTCTTCCAAATTGGTGGACTTGCGCACAAGACCGACGCGCTTGAAAATCTTTTTTAAGCTCGGCTTATGGAACAAACGTTCTGTAACAAGCCAGCTAAGTAAGTAAGTATATCTAAATCTGAACCGATTACAACCAACCGTGTCAGAGATTAATTTATATTAACTTCAGTACATTGTACAAAATTGTGTGTTAATTGTACAAACTTTGGGTCTTTAGTGCACAATTATCATAAAATTGGAAGAATATATATATGAGAGCTATATCTAAATATGAACCGATTTTAACACATATCATTCTAGATTTAATTAAGTACGCTATGCCAAATTTCGTTGAAATGGAAACATACATAGGGACTATGGTGTACCGTTTATATTAAATCGGACGAAAATATATATGGAAGCTAAATCTGAACCGATTTTGACGAAATTTAACACACATCATTTTAGATTTAATTCAGTATACAATGCCAAATTTCGTGCAAATCGGAATTCGGTGCGGAATGAAAAATGTGAATTTGTTTCTTCTTTAAATATAATATGAGTACATGATTACTTAAAAAACAATGTTTTATTTTAAAATATATCATTTATACGCATGTTAAACTCATATATCATTATTAAGAATATATGGAATGACAATACTACTCGTAAAAAAGGTCACACAAATATTCAACTTCATTACTCTTAATATATTGCTTATATATATTTTATGTATATTAAAAAATAATCTGTATTTCAAATCAAGTCTTATATTTGTAGAAAAAATGTGTTTGTTATATGATCAGCTTGTTTGTCCGTAACATGTTGCATACGTCCTGAAACATCTTTAATTCTCGATATAAAGTAATGAGTTCTTAACATCGCATATTTGTGATATTCCTTTATTCGTGGGCGGTGAAGGCTTCAATAGCATCTTTCAAACTTTAAAAAGCATTCTTTCATAAATCTATCACACAAATGTCTCGGTCCCTTTGATGTTCAAATCATAATTGTGACCTCAGAAATACATAAAAAAGTGTTTGGACCATTTTGTCGCTTAACTAGTAACGGTTCATTGTCAAATCCAATAGGGATACTTTTTGGTTTTGATAATGAACCTACATGCCTGTAGTGTGTCTTCAATGGACGGGCACACATGTCTAGATCGACTCATCTAGTCGAGATATGGCGATTGGTATAGTTGAGTCTAG
Organism: Musca vetustissima; assembly: GCF_032173495.1. Taxonomy (NCBI): domain Eukaryota; kingdom Metazoa; phylum Arthropoda; class Insecta; order Diptera; family Muscidae; genus Musca; species Musca vetustissima. Next base: position 36,284 of record NW_026882651.1, read on the forward strand.
CGGCGTTCAAACTCTTGGGCAACACAATGGGTTAATAACCTTACGACATAATTAAGACGTGTATAAAACCTTTTGCACATGTTCAAATAAATATTTTGTATACCACTTTATTTACAATAGATAACAGTAGATTCAAAAATTCAGAACTGCACACCCTCGTAGAACGATATTTAGTAATTTTCGATATTTATCTTTTTTCTATCCGTAAAACGGGAACATGCTTTAGATGCAGCACAATTGCATAATTAAACTCTAAATCAGCATATTGGAAATCGGTGGTAAACTTGAAATTCCGCAATAACTTGGCCAAGGTAACTTTCGTAGACATAAGACCATATTTCCCTCCTGCGTTAAAAATAAAATGTAATGCTTATAAATATAAAAGTTAGTTACCGACATTCTTGTGATCTTACCTATACAGGTCCGAATTCCCTTTGTAAAGGGAATAAATGCATACGGATGTTTGCCTTCCATGTTACAAGGCAAAAAATGATCAGGATAAAACTACGTCAGCTTTGGGTCCCCACAAATCCTTACGTCGATGCATGGTATAAATGTTAATAAAAAATTGTACTCCAGCCGGTACAACTATTCCGTTTGATAGCTCGATATCTTGTGAATTCTGACGTCCTACAAAAGGTACTGGAGTCAGTAAACGCATAGATTCATTGATAACCATATCCATATAGGTCATATCTTGAATATTTGCATATGTTACATCAAAATCTCCTATATCTGGAAATATGGTCAATAGTTCCTCGTAGACTTTTTGTTGATATTCGGGGAACATTGCCAGCAAAATAAGAACATATCCAATTGCATTAGCCGTCGTCTCGAAAGCCTTCACACAAAATATAACATTAATAATTGAATGGAATTGACTTATGCATGATAGAGTATAAATTACCCCAAAAACAATTGTCTTTGATTCGTCTTCCACATCCTGTTCCGTAAAGATATTCCTTCTCAAAAGTTCAATGGCTTGATCAATAAAAATATTACAATTCTTAGATTCGTTTTGTATCAAATGAGATCGGCCGTTTTCATTTAATTTGTTGTTTATGAGCTGTAAAATCAATTAGTTGGCATCTTCTTGAAATAATTTCGGGCGAAAAAACATATATTTGTACTCACCTTTCTAATGAACTTGCGGTTTTCTGTTATGCAGGTGTGGAATGGTTCGTGCACACCCGACAACCGTCGAATCAAATTATTAGCCAACCATGGATTAAACACCATTTGAGCTCCATTATCCATAAGACTAAGAAAAATTGCAGAAATTATGCATTTCTGTAGAAAAAACTAACGAATTTTGTCATACCACTGAAAGCCTTTGATTTTACCACTATTGGATCTATTTCCAAACTCTTGGGCCACATCAACTCCCAATGTTGTTTCTGCAAGTACAATAAACCTTTAATTGAAAACGAATTAAAAGGTGAACTTTAACTCACTTATGGCAATATTCAATGTAAAATCTTTTAACAATGTTATCACATCCGGACATTCATTGATTTCTTTGAATCGGTTTACAAGCTTATTCACCTCCTCATTAAAGATCGGCATAAAACTCTGTAACAGTTTAAACCCAAAGGCAGGATTCAAATGCTTCCTATGGACGCTCCATTTCGGATCTTAATTTGTATTCAGATTAATATATATTTGTTGTAGATTTAATTTTTTTCTTAGTTACCATTGGAAGAAAAAAGACCTTCTCCAACAACTTTGTGAATCGGTTTATAGAAGACACTTTTATTCGTACAACAGGGCGATGTTAATATATCACGTATAATATCCGGTTCGATTACAAGCAATACCGGATAAGTAAGCATCCATAAATACCTAAATGGGCCAAATGACTCACTGTGTGTGTATCACATCCAAGTATTAGTCCTATAATTAGTCCTATAAAATATATAAGTATAAATTCACATAGAAGTATTCATTGCAGATCGACAGGAGCTATAGCAAGTTCCCATACCGCCCCATTTTAGGTTATTGAAGGTTTTAGTTGCAGGTTTCAACCGAAGAACAAAAACAAAACCTCAATATGGCGAATAAAAATTCCACCAGAAATCTTTTATCCTGCGAAAACACGACTTGAGGATATTCTCCTCAGAAGCTATTTATAGCTTCTTTACAAAAAAACTTTCATACCCAAATGTATGTTATAACAAATCGTAATATTTCGATTATATTTAAAGCATCTAGTATCGACTTCCACAAATCATTATTATATAGTAACTCCTCCATATTACACATATAACACAAACTCACACAAACCTTGCTTAACCAATTCCAGAGCCAAGCCCAAAAGGGGATAACCCATCCATCCTGGTACTTTAAACATTAAGACATAAAACTTTCGCCGTGTCCACAACCAGTAAAGCCACGCACTCACTAATATCACAACAAAAATATACCCAAATGACATTTTCCGCCCGATTGAAGCGAACGTCTATGACGGTCAAACCGATTCGCACAATTAAATGATAACAATAGAATAGCTACACTTTTATAACTGCGAAGGGCTAATGGTTCTGATAGTCACGTCAATAGTTAATTGCAAATATCTTAAAATACTCCCTATAACACAAATTTAAATTACAAATATTCATTAATAAATAACCCAGTTTTAAAATAATTCGAACAGAATTTTTGAATTTCTTTGGTCCTTTGATCGGTTACAATAGGTAGGGGAGACTGGGGCACCTTCGGCATCGGGGCACCTTCGGCAATCGCGTTTTCGATATGAAGCTCTCACCGTACATCACTAGTTTCGATACATAGGTATCGAATATCGAAATAAATAACTTACACAAAGTTTGAAATTTCTAGCTAATAAGCTTATTTAGATACATAGGTTTTTGTATTTTTATAGATGTTTCTGTAATATTTCAATTCCATTTCGTAAGTATTTCGGGTATAAAACTTTTTAAATTTTTAAGACAATATTATTAAAAAGTGGTTAACTACGATGTGTATTATTATAGAAATATTTAAAAATATAATATTTTTACAAAACTGATCGAAAAAAATTAAAAAAACTATAATAAGTACATTCGGGGCACATTCGGCATTTTAAATTGGGGCACATTCGGCCATATACAGGTTGTGCAATATTATTTCCTTAAAATGTTTTTGAGTTTGTCTTTAAAACTAATCCTTTAATATGGCTCGAAATTGCATATTTAAGATCAAACGTGCTTATATTGACGAAAATGCGATAGAAAACCCCTATTTCTGATGGTGTGTGCGACCTTGAGATGTAAACGTCCGCCGCTAGAAAATAAAGCCCTATAATTCAAACATTGTGTGGCGTATCAAAACCAAATAGAGCCTTTAGATAATCAGAATTTCAACCAGACTGATAGCGATGACAATTACCCGGCTATGACTATGGTGCCGAATGTGCCCCATCAAATGCCGAAGCTACCCCGGGTTGGGGCACATTCGGCGAATTTGACTTTTTTTACAAAACTGTAAAATTTTTTAACTAATACTATTTTTATATATCTTTTTGGTACTATTTTTCATAATTAAGTGTCAGAGGACAATAATCAGCCATATAGTTTTTATATATGTTGAATATGTACTGAGATATAGAGCTCTAAAAAAAAAGTGCCGAAGGTGCCCCAGTCTCCCCTACTCTTCCGTGGATTTAAAATTCTGCTCCCATCATAAAATCGACTAAATTAAGTCCACGCCATTTTAAACGAAGGCTCACCAGTAAAACCAGTAAGTCGGACCGGCCGACTTTTAACTCTCCTGTATGATACTATAGGTATATTCTAACACACGTCGCATTTTTTAAGGGCCATTAATATGAAATTTGGTGAACTAAATTTTGTAATTTTTTTATCTAAATCTTTACACATAAAGATGACATTCATTTGTGACAATGAGACAAAGTTATGTAAATTAATTTAAAGCATCAATCGGACACCTATTGAATATTTGGAGCTCAATTAACACGAAGTCTGTCGGAAATATATATGGGCTATGTCCGCACTTCTATAAAAGGCAATTACGTCATTCTATGCTCAATTTTGTACGTTCTGCAAAATTTCATGTCAAACTGACAAACTTGAGGAGTTTGGTGCATCATTAACTTAAAATCGAAGGAAACTATATCAATATGTTGTGTACTGAATGCCATGTGCTGTATTAATTTTTTTGTAATTGAACATTGCTGTATTCTCCTATAATATTACGTTGCTATCTTTAAAAGGGCTGATAAATCACATTCGAAGTCGCCTTTTGGATTTGTATTATATTCTCTTCGGCAATTAATATTGAAAAACTTTGTTGCAAAATATTATTTTTTTTTTCATTTACGATAATCTGTTAATTATTGCTATTGATGTTAATTGTTTGATTTAAATTATAGCTATAAAACAACTCGTTCAATGCTCCCAAAATAGTGAATAAAAAAGTAAAATTCTTCCAATGGAATATGGCTGGAAGATTTAGTTATAAAACAACGCTTTATTTTAATATAGATCATCTGTACACGTGTTAAATTCGAATATATGTTTATAAAAAATATAAATAATATTTCTATGAAAAGGCAACACTAATTGTCAAAAATGTATTTAAACTAATGATAATATTCTATATTCATAGAGATTACATATATATATATATATATATAACATTTTCAGATTAAATGAAACCTTTTCCAAATTAAATGAAACCTTTTCCAAATTAAATGAAACCTTTTCCAAATTAAATGAAACCTTTTCCAAATTAAATGAAACCTTTTCCAAATTAAATGAAACCTTTTCCAATTGAAATGAAACCTTTTCCAAATTAAATGAAACCTTTTCCAATTGAAATGAAACCTTTTACAAATAGAATGAAACTTTTTCCAAATTAAATGAAACCTTTATTCTTATCCAAGGAAATATAATATTTCCAATAATTTTAAATCAATATTTGAAAATTAAATCAAAGAATATTAACAAATATAGTTGTATGGCTATGTAATTAACATAAATATACTTTAATTCGTTGTGATTTTATTTTATATCTTTACTAAATAAAACTAAAAAAATAGTAATACAAACTGGGGTATTTCTTGACAAGGTAACTGCTTATCTTAATGAAGAGGTTCCCGACTTGCATGTCCATAACGTAGTTAGAATTATCTTGCCGAGTAAGCTGTTGAATACTTCGCTCGATTACATCAACAATGTTATGTTTCATTGAAACGTCACACAGCTCAGATCTTGTACATAATTTTATTTTTAAAAATGCGGTAAGAATTTAAGGTTACATCTTTTGGATTCGATCAAATTTTTTATGTCATGTCGCTTGTGTATTTGAGCGTTATCCATTATCAAGAACGAATTTTCCAACTCTGGATTGATTTCCTCCAAAAGACTTTCTATAAATAATTTAATTCTGTCTGCATTGACACTGGAATTAGAAATGATTGTGTGATTGGGGTATCCCCAATATTCATTGATCGTTGTTGGGGTATCCATTTTGTAAAGTCTTGAGCATATTTTTGTCTCAAGCCTAATGTTCTGGAGACATTCATTCGTTCTATTTCACTAGAGGCCATCTTCAACGTAATTTTTAATTTCCGTAATCCATTTTTCTATGGAGCTTGTTGAAATATTTATATCATTTTCTCTCAACAGTTTAGTTTTTATGGCTTTGAGGGTAATTCCAGGTTGACTTTCTAGATAGAACTCGATCAGACTTAAAACTTGTGGTGTCAAAAATTTAGTTCTATTTCCTCCACGCGTATTTTCCTTCCAGAATTTATTTTTGTATCTTCTTATTAATGCTTGTGCTGAATTTATTTTTATGCAGGTTAAATTTGCAGTCTCGGAAATTGTTCTACACTCTTCATACAATTTACATAATAAAAATTTCATGTCTTGTATTATTTTGTTATACTGACCCAATTTGTTTCGGGGTCTTGTAGATGTAGCTTCGGTAGGTTCTGGAGCATTTCCATTTGAAGAAAGAAAGAAAGAAAGAAAGAAAGAAAGAAAGAAAGAAAGAAAGAAAGAAAGAAAGAAAGAAAGAAAGAAAGAAAG
>NW_026882652.1:0-4114 GCF_032173495.1 Musca vetustissima
TAGGAATCTGCGAATTAGGGCTATGCCTAATTAAGGACCGATATAGCTCAATTTCAAGCCAATTCTTTTGGTTTCCGTTAAATATTAAAAAAATCCCAAATACCGGGAGGTAGTACTACATACGGGTGGTGACTAGTACTAAATATGGGGCGACAATTTCATTCTCGAACCTGGTGTTCTAGTATTTTATCTCGATAGGTAGGGGGTAGAATGATTACAACCGATTGCTAAATCGTCTTTATGTTTCATACTTTGTTGTGTATAAACTGAGAAGACACATGACACAGAAAAAATCAGTTAACTATGTTAAAATAAACCAGTAAGGGAAATTAGTAAAGTGGACGGGGCTGACTACAAGGAATACATTCTAACAGACCTCGACATGAAATTGGACTAAATAAAATATGTGATCTCTGTTCTTTTTAACCCTCCACTACAGTATGGTATATTAATGGTATTTTAATTTTGTTGTTCCGTTTATAACTCATCGAAATAATCATTTCCGGCCTTATAAAGAATATATATTCTTGATCAGCGTAAAATTCTATGACGATTTAAGCATTTCCGCCTGCTTGTTGTAATCACTTTAGCCAATAAAAGAATTGAGATAGATCGCTAAAATTTAGCATAGAGTTGTTTTTTGTCTTCAGGTTCGAAGATGAACTATATCGATCCACGTCTAGGCATAGACCCATATAAGGTTACCACCCAATTTTCGATATTTTAGGGTTCTTGAGCGCGCTATTCAAGCGATTAGGATAACATTCGCTACAGTACATTGTCCAAAATTTCGTACCAATCTTCTCAAATTTGACTCTTTGGTGCACCATTTTTTTAAAAATCGGACAAAAATATAAATGGGAGCTATATTTAAAACTGAACCGATTTTCCCAATTTTAATAGGGTTCGTCTTTGGTCCAATCAAATGAGCTGTGCCAAATTTCTTCCAAATCCGATAATAAATGCGACCTGTACTTTGTTTACAATTTAACATGGACATGAGAGTAATTCTATGCATATTCTCAAAAGGAACCATAGGTTTCCTTTTGCCTGTGTGGTAAAGTGTATAAAAAGGGGATGTATGAAGACTACCCTCAAATTTTTGTTAGGGAGATTTATTACAAATACAAAATACCACATTACAGCGAATTCGGTTGAAAAATGGACTTAAACCCATTAAAAAACCGAAAATTTGTGGGTACCGTTATTATTAGTACCTAAATAATCAAATTACACCGAATTTGGTCAAAAAAAGTTTTCGAAGAAACAAAAATTGGGAGTATATTGGGGCTACACAAAAAATTGCACCTATATTTTAAATTTTAGTGGAGATATTTGATACCCAATAGGAACCAAATGTACTGAATTACAGCGAATTCGGTTGAAAAACGCACTCGAAAACCCCAAAATACCGAAGATTGGGATATATCCATATATGGGGGCCATCCCAAAACGTGGACCGATATAGGACCTTTATAGGGTCGGAAATGAATGTTCCGATGTGATACAAACGAATGAGACAAATAATATACCATCCATATGGTGGTGGCTAAATGCCGAATATTGTGCATTTCTGTATATGGGCCTATGGCAATATCTGGACCAAAATATTCTTTTTCCAATATCAAACACCCTATGATGTTCTAGGGCGGTGTACTCTAAATACGTCAATGTGCAGAATTATTAATTAACAATTTATATTTTAACGGTAAAAATCAGTGAAGAAATTATGCATACTCTTGCTACCGAAGTTAGAATTTGTCAGATAATTAAAAATTATAGAGCACCAGTAGTAGTAGAAGTATTTAAAAAATTGGGTTAAATATTACGTATTGTTTCGTGACTTCAAAAACAAAATTTTGTTCTGATCATGAATATATAGTCTAATATTCCAATATGTTGCATATGTAATAATAAATTTAAAAGTTACTCTACTTCATGGTGGTGGGTAAAATGAAGAAGAAACAAATAATTAGGTCATAGCAACCTATTTTCCTATAACGAACATGACCTGTTTTCAATATTTCATTGCACTACTTTCATTCTGTTGTGACTTCGAAAAAAAAAAAAAACTGAAAATGAATCAAAATAAAATAAACCTGGCTATGGTCAAATATAATTGATTTATGTCTAACCACTCATTTGCATAGCAGCAATCACCCATTTTTTCAACATCCAACTAGGCTATGCTGATGATGGTGATGACGTTGTGAAAGATGAATAGACAGATTGCTGAGAGAGCAAAAGAAGAAAAAAGAAAACAGTGTCAGGAGGGCAAATATAATTATCACAGTAAACTCAACTAAAGATATTTTCTAACACTGATTACAGAGCAAGAGAGGTCATAGTAGAACATTGTGAACATACCTGGTCCGGTCTAAGTCCCGGCGGTACCCATGTATACTCCTCCAGAGCACAACCACTATCATCATCTGAATGTGATTGTCGTTGGATGTCGAGGTGTTGTCCCACCATAAAGGGTGGATGGAAGCCGCCAGATGGGTGGTGTAACAGAGAGGGCGGTGATGGCGAAGATATGGCCGGTGATAACTGATGGGTTTGTTGGTGTGGATGTTGTTGTTGTGTTTGTTGCTGCTGTTGTTGTTGGTGTTGATGGTGATGAGGTGGATGCTTGAGCGATGATGAGGAATACTTAGAGATTGATGACGATGCAGATGCCGCAGGTGAGTATTGTGATGGCTGGTGCTGCTGCTGTTGTTGTTGCTGATGGTGATGTGGCGATGCAGTTGATGTTTGCTGTGGCTGCTGATGTGTCTGTAGATGTGGTGGCAGATACTGGTGGTGATGATGAGGATGTAACTGCTGCTGGTGTGGTGGTAATGGTGGCAAATGAGGCGTTTGTTGTAACTGCTGCTGCTGATGTTGTTGTTGAAGGTATTGACGTTGCATTGGCAATGGCGAAGTTGGTAAACCGGCAGGATTAAATAAAGCCCCAGCCGACGAACTACTGGGCATTGGCCCCGAAGTTGATGACGCTGCGGCTGTTGATGACGTTGAGACATTACTTTGGCCTAGATGTCTTAGACTTCCCAACGGGGGTAATGGTGGTGGTGTGTTTGAACTTGCCGATGGTCCACCACCAGACCCTGCTGATGCTGCCGAACTTGGTGAAAAATGACGCGGTAATGTTGGTATTTTCTGCAGATACGACACCTGTGTAAGCGGCGTTCGACTGATTGGCCTGTAAGAAGAATAAAAAATATAGAAAATAAATTAAATTTCAGCAAAAAAATGTACCAGAGATTAATGAAGGTCAGATATGTTCGTACAAAAATAATCCAAGCAATATTATCAATATTTTCACAATATGAAAGGAAAATCATTTGAGCCTTAACAGAATGTGCAAGTATTTTAGGGTTAGACCGTAACAAATCGAAAGTTAATTAAATTGTAAACGTGAGCATTTTGTTAAACTAGTGCTGTTCGGACGGACATCATGGCCAGTCTCTGTTTATCGACTAGCTTGATTGGTTCATTTTGTGTGAAGCAACGTACTGCATGCAGGGTTTAAAATGCTAACGCCAAAGTAGCAAAAACACAGAAAATTGCCGCACTGCTAACTAAATTCATCCTCAAAATATGCAGCACAGCAAAGCACAAGTGCAACAAATAGCAATGCATTACGAATAATTTTAGCAAGCAAAACTAAAGCTTCTGATTTTGTCAGCAGCTACAAAATAGCAATGAACAACTACAACATAATTGTCAACGCGACTAACAACCAATGCATACAACGAAGACTAAGCACTTTGACTGTGGCTGCTTAGCAAGATTTTTAGAAACAAAACCCGAGCATTTTTCGAGTTCAGTGTTGCCCATTGAAATTTTATAAATTATATGAGAGAATTAAAAATCGCGATTATGATAATTTCATTTTTGACAAAGGACGATTATACATTAAAGAGTTTAATTTAATATATTATTTAATTTTTAGAAATATTATTGACAGTTTTTGATTATGATTTGACAAGTTTAAATTAATTAAAAACGCATAAAATGAAATGTCTTTTTTTTAATTTTTGCGTTGGCAACACACAAACATAAAAACAACCCTCGGTTGATTATTCGTCGGCAGCGAAATATGAATATGTAG
>NW_026882653.1:0-41096 GCF_032173495.1 Musca vetustissima
CCCAAAATACCTCAAAATTGGGGGTACCCTTATATGGGGGCTATCCGAAAATATGGACCCATATTTATAATTTTCAGTGGAAAGATTTGCTACCCAATAAGAACTCAATATACCAAATTTGAGCGAATTCAGTTGAAAAACGCGCTCAAGAACCTCAAAATACCGAAAATTGGGGGGTACCCTTATATGGGAGCTATGCCTAAACGTGGACCGATGAAGCCCATCTTCGAACTTGACCTGCCTGCAGACAAAAGACGACTCTATGCAAAATTTTGGCGATCTATCTCAATTCGTTTAGACGCTAGAGTGATTACAACAGACAGACGGACAGACAGACAGACAGACAGACGGACAGACGGACAGACGGACAGACGGACAGACGGACATGCTTAGATCGTCATAGAATTTTACGCTGATCAAGAATATATATACTTTATAGGGTCGGAAATGATTATTTCGATGCGTTACAAACGGAAAAAAAAACACTATGGTGGAGGGTATCAATATACCCTCCATACTATGGTGGAGGGTATAAAAAGGGGGTTATATAGGGACTACCCCAAAAAGGGGGTACATATTAATAATTTTTTGTAGGGAAATTTGTTACCATATACGACTACAAAATACCAAATTTCAGGGAATTCGGTTGAAAAAAACGTGCTCAAGAACTTCAAAATAGCGAAAATTTGTGGGTACCCTTATATAGGGGGCGTAAAAAGTGGACCTATATTTATAATTTTTAGTGGGGAAATTTGGTACCCTGATAAAAACCAAATGTACCAAATTTCAGCAAAATAAGATCCTTAAAATACCGAAAATTTGGGGGCTACCCGAAAAAATTGACCATATATTTATAATTTTTCGTATAGAGATTTGCTACCCAATAAGAACTCAAAGTACCGAATTTCAGCGAATTCGGTCGAAAAATGCGATCAAACCCCCCAAAATACCTCAAAATTGGGGGTACCCTTATATGGGGGCTATCCGAAAATATGGACCCATATTTATAATTTTCAGTGGAAAGATTTGCTACCCAATAAGAACTCAATATACCAAATTTGAGCGAATTCAGTTGAAAAACGCGCTCAAGAACCTCAAAATACCGAAAATTGGGGGGTACCCTTATATGGGAGCTATGCCTAAACGTGGACCGATGAAGCCCATCTTCGAACTTGACCTGCCTGCAGACAAAAGACGACTCTATGCAAAATTTTGGCGATCTATCTCAATTCGTTTAGACGCTAGAGTGATTACAACAGACATATAGGGACTACCCCAAAAAGGGGGTACATATTAATAATTTTTTGTAGGGAAATTTGTTACCATATACGACTACAAAATACCAAATTTCAGGGAATTCGGTTGAAAAACGTGCTCAAGAACTTCAAAATAGCGAAAATTTGGGGGTACCCTTATATGGGGGCTACCGGAAAAAGTGGACCTATATTTATAATTTTTAGTGGGGAAATTTGGTACCCTATAAAAACCAAATGTACCAAATTTCAGCGAATTTGGTTGAAAACCGCGCTCAAGATCCTTAAAATACCGAAAATTGGGGGGTACCCTATATGGGGGCTACCCGAAAAAATTGACCTATATTTATAATTTTTCGTATAGAGATTTGCTACCCAATAAGAACTCAAAGTACCGAATTTCAGCGAATTCGGTCGAAAAATGCGATCAAACCCCCCAAAATACCTCAAAATTGGGGGTACCCTTATATGGGGGCTATCCGAAAATATGGACCCATATTTATAATTTTCAGTGGAAAGATTTGCTACCCAATAAGAACTCAATATACCAAATTTGAGCGAATTCAGTTGAAAAACGCGCTCAAGAACCTCAAAATACCGAAAATTGGGGGGTACCCTTATATGGGAGCTATGCCTAAACGTGGACCGATGAAGCCCATCTTCGAACTTGACCTGCCTGCAGACAAAAGACGACTCTATGCAAAATTTTGGCGATCTATCTCAATTCGTTTAGACGCTAGAGTGATTACAACAGACAGACGGACAGACAGACAGACAGACGGACAGACGGACAGACGGACATGCTTAGATCGTCATAGAATTTTACGCTGATCAAGAATATATATACTTTATAGGGTCGGAAATGATTATTTCGATGCGTTACAAACGGAAAAACAAAACTAATATACCCTCCATACTATGGTGGAGGGTATAAAAAGGGGGTTATATAGGGACTACCCCAAAAAGGGGGTACATATTAATAATTTTTTGTAGGGAAATTTGTTACCATATACGACTACAAAATACCAAATTTCAGGGAATTCGGTTGAAAAACGTGCTCAAGAACTTCAAAATAGCGAAAATTTGGGGGTACCCTTATATGGGGGCTACCGGAAAAAGTGGACCTATATTTATAATTTTTAGTGGGGAAATTTGGTACCCTATAAAAACCAAATGTACCAAATTTCAGCGAATTTGGTTGAAAACCGCGCTCAAGATCCTTAAAATACCGAAAATTGGGGGGTACCCTATATGGGGGCTACCCGGAAAAATTGACCTATATTTATAATTTTTCGTATAGAGATTTGCTACCCAATAAGAACTCAAAGTACCGAATTTCAGCGAATTCGGTCGAAAAATGCGATCAAACCCCCCAAAATACCTCAAAATTGGGGGTACCCTTATATGGGGGCTATCCGAAAATATGGACCCATATTTATAATTTTCAGTGGAAAGATTTGCTACCCAATAAGAACTCAATATACCAAATTTGAGCGAATTCAGTTGAAAAACGCGCTCAAGAACCTCAAAATACCGAAAATTGGGGGGTACCCTTATATGGGAGCTATGCCTAAACGTGGACCGATGAAGCCCATCTTCGAACTTGACCTGCCTGCAGACAAAAGACGACTCTATGCAAAATTTTGGCGATCTATCTCAATTCGTTTAGACGCTAGAGTGATTACAACAGACAGACGGACAGACAGACAGACAGACGGACAGACGGACAGACGGACAGACGGACATGCTTAGATCGTCATAGAATTTTACGCTGATCAAGAATATATATACTTTATAGGGTCGGAAATGATTATTTCGATGCGTTACAAACGGAAAAACAAAACTAATATACCCTCCATACTATGGTGGAGGGTATAAAAAGGGGGTTATATAGGGACTACCCCAAAAAGGGGGTACATATTAATAATTTTTTGTAGGGAAATTTGTTACCATATACGACTACAAAATACCAAATTTCAGGGAATTCGGTTGAAAAACGTGCTCAAGAACTTCAAAATAGCGAAAATTTGGGGGTACCCTTATATGGGGGCTACCGGAAAAAGTGGACCTATATTTATAATTTTTAGTGGGGAAATTTGGTACCCTATAAAAACCAAATGTACCAAATTTCAGCGAATTTGGTTGAAAACCGCGCTCAAGATCCTTAAAGTACCGAAAATTGGGGGGTACCCTATATGGGGGCTACCCGAAAAAATTGACCTATATTTATAATTTTTCGTATAGAGATTTGCTACCCAATAAGAACTCAAAGTACCGAATTTCAGCGAATTCGGTCGAAAAATGCGATCAAACCCCCCAAAATACCTCAAAATTGGGGGTACCCTTATATGGGGGCTATCCGAAAATATGGACCCATATTTATAATTTTCAGTGGAAAGATTTGCTACCCAATAAGAACTCAATATACCAAATTTGAGCGAATTCAGTTGAAAAACGCGCTCAAGAACCTCAAAATACCGAAAATTGGGGGGTACCCTTATATGGGAGCTATGCCTAAACGTGGACCGATGAAGCCCATCTTCGAACTTGACCTGCCTGCAGACAAAAGACGACTCTATGCAAAATTTTGGCGATCTATCTCAATTCGTTTAGACGCTAGAGTGATTACAACAGACAGACGGACAGACAGACAGACAGACGGACAGACGGACAGACGGACATGCTTAGATCGTCATAGAATTTTACGCTGATCAAGAATATATATACTTTATAGGGTCGGAAATGATTATTTCGATGCGTTACAAACGGAAAAACAAAACTAATATACCCTCCATACTATGGTGGAGGGTATAAAAAGCAAATTACAGCCAATTCCGTTGGAAAGCCTGTTGGCTACACCAAAACTTGGACCGATATATCCCATTTGCAATACCAAACACCCCAATGTATCCGCAAAATTTCAAAATGTATCTGTCTTAAATATAGTGTTCTCTATCGTGATTTCAACAGACAGACATTTTTATAATTTTTATACCCTTCACCACACTGTGGTACAGGGTATTATGTCTTTGTGCATATGTTTGTAACAGGCAAAGACATGGTTCCTTTTGAGAATATGCATGGAATCACTTTCTGAGTCGATCCGTCCGTCCGTCCGTCCGTCCGTCTGTCTGTCGATGTTAAATTGTACAGGTCGCATTTATGATCCAAATTGGATGAAATTTGGCATAGGTCACTTATTCGGTCCAAGGACGAACCCTATTGATTTAGATATAGATTTAGATATAGCTCCCATATATATTTCCGTCCGATTTAAGGCAAATGGTGCACCAAAGTCCCTATATATCTTTCGATTTGCACGAAATTCGGCATAGAGTACTGAAATAGGTATAGAATGATAAGTTTCGTGAAAATCGAGTCAGATTTATATATAGCTCCCATATATATTTCCGTCAGATTTAAGGTAAATGGTGTACCAAAGTCCCTATATATTTTCCGATTTGCACGAAATTTGGCATAGCGTACTGGATTAGATTTAAAATGATGTGTGTTAAGTTTCGTGAAAATCGAGTCAGATTTAGTTATATCTCCCATATATATTTTCGTTCGATTTAATGTAAATGGTGTACTAAAGTCCCTACATATCTTCCGATTTGCACGAAATTTGGCATATCGTAATGAATTAGGTCTAGACTGATGTGTGTTAAGTTTCGTGAAAATCGGTCAGATTTAGATATAGCTCCCATATATATTCTCGTCCGATTTAATGAAAATGGTGCGGCGGAGTCCCTATATATCTTTCGATTTACAACAAATATCACACAGCATAACGAATTGGGTCTAGAATTATGTGTGTTTAGTTTCCTGAAATCCGGTCCAAATTTAGATATAGCTCCCAGGCGGAGTCCCTATATATCTTTCGATATATAGTCCCTATATATCTTTCGATTTACAACAAATATCACACAGCATAACGAACTGGGTCTAGAATGATGTGCGTTTAGTTTCCTGAAATCCGGTCCAAATTTAGATATAGCTCCCATATACATTTTAGTCCGATTTAATGTAAATGGTTCAGATTTACATATATATAGAGCAAGAAGGACTTCTTCTACGAAGAAGACTTTCTGGCTCTCTACGAAAAAGACTTTCTGTCTCTTCTATGAATAAGACCTTCTGGCTCTTCTATGAAGAAGACCATTTGGCTCTTCTATGAAGAAGTCCTTCTGGTTCTTCTATGAAGAAGACCTTCTGGCTCTTCTATTAAGAAGGCCTTCTGGCTCTTCTGTGAAGAATACCTTCTGGCTCTACTATGAAGAAGACCTTCTGGCTCTTCTATGAAGGAGACCTTCTGGCTCTTCTGTGAAGAAGACCTTCTGGCTCTTCTGTGAAGAAGACCTTCTGGCTCTTCTATGAAGAAGACCTTTTGGCTCTTCTATGAAGAAGACCCTCTGGCTCTTCTATGAAGAAGACCTTCTGGCTCTTCTATGAAGAAGACCTTCTGGCTCTTCTGTGAAGAAGACCATCTGGCTCTTCTGTGAAGAAGACCTTCTGGCTCTTCTGTGAAGAAGACCTTCTGGCTCTTCTATGAAGAAGACCTTCTGGCTCTTCTATGAAGGAGACCTTCTGGCTCTTCTATGAAGAAAACCTCCTGTTTTTATGAGAAGAAGAATACCTCTTGCTCTTCTATGGAGAAGACTTCTGGCCTCTGAAAGAAAAATTTCTGGCCTTCTATTAGAAGACCTTTTGCTATTTTATAAGAAAACCTTCTAGCTCTTCCATGAAAAATACCTTCTGGCTCTTCTATGAAGAAGACCTACTAGTCTTCCATGAAGAAGACCCGAGTTGTACTCGGCGAACGTCTGTCACCTAGGGCCATTGTGTAAAAGCAATAAGACTGCTACAACAACAGCTGATATTCTATGAATAAGAACTCCTTACCTTTATGAAAAAGACCTTCTAGCTCTTTTATGAAGAATATCTTCCGTTCGTCTATTAAAAAGACTTCCTGCGCTTCTAGAATAATTCGACCGGTGATCTATCTAAAATATAGTAGGTGTTCTATAAGAAGATCTTCTGCTCTTTTATGTAGAAGACCTGCAGATATTCTATGAAGAAGACATTGGTATCATCCATAAGAAAAATTTGGGCTCTTCCATAAGAAGACCTAATTTTCTTCTGTAAGAAGACTTTCTGCTCGTCCGTAGAAGAACTCAGAAGATGTTTCTGGCCTTTATTAAGAATTCTTTCTGGACTTCAGTAAGCAGAACTTCTCATGTTCTAGAACAATGATTTGTGCTCTGATGGTAGATGTCTCTAAGGAGTACTATTAGATGAAATTTTCCTTTCGTGTTTTCTACAAAAACGTCTCGGGCTCATTTTAAGGTTTACCCGAAGATTTGACAAGCAATGCTCAGTGTAGGTCTATCATTTGAGGTCTTTGAACTTAGTACTTCGTTTTCTCAGAGGGTAAAAAAACCCTCCTGGTCTATGTTTGAACATAAAAAATATCCACTGGTTTTAGGAGTTTGTTCGACATTTCCTCTTATTTTATTTTGTTATTTTTAAAGCGCGTTTGACTACTTATGCGTATGTAAATCTGTACGCACTGTTACCTATAAAAACTGAAATATAATTCGAAATACCTCACTATGACAAATTGCATTAACCGGCTGCAAAAGTGGTAGTAATTCTTCCTTGATGGCTGAGAGAATTCCAGTTCCCATGGTGACACTACACCACCTCAGGTAATGCTCTTCATTTATTTGCAATCAAATTGAAATATTTTAAATTAATACGAAAACTGTAGCATGGTAATTTGTTACAAAATCAAGTCGAAATACGGAAAATGCGCAATTTCTTAAAAAATGTTAAAAACAGGAAATTTTAATGATATCGAAAAAGAGCGGCAGCTTTGATTATAATATATTAACAAAAAACCAAAAGCAACTAGTAGGATCAACATCATGACTAGGCTAGATCGACCATGTAATGCTCTACACCATCACTATCCAGTGTTATTTATAAAACAGCAAGTATTTTTATTCAAAAACTTAAAAGACCTTTCGACCTTCGTTATAAAAGGGGAAAAATTCTTCATCGAAGGCCTTTTTAAAAACTAGCAATTCCTTTAGTGTTCTTCCTATTTTCAATCCTGTATTTCATGATCATTTATGCAATCGTACTGTGACCAAAATGTCCAACAATTCCCCGAACACTACTGCATCGTATCGCTATTCCTCTTCTTTGTTGCTGTTGTTGTTATTTGATGTTATATCTCTGTTTTTTTCTTCTTCTTAAGTCAAATTATAAACACGCACTCGCATTAAAAGCGACAGAAATCACAAATGGTTTAGCTAACGCACATCGCTTGTCACTCCATCTAGCCCCAGTCGCAGTCCCAGCCCCAAATTGTGCTTTGGATGCAGTACCCAATGCCGTTGTCAATAAACAGTTGGATGCCGATGGCATCGACCGATGGCAAACAAATGGACGGCAGGAAAAGAAAAAAACCAAACTAAACACTAACGGTTTTTTGATGCAACAAACAAAAAGTTTTAGACAACAATAACAAAAACAAGAATACAAAATCATGTTTTTTTTCATCGTCGTCGTTGGGTGAATGATGGCAGTTGGGGTTCGGTTGCTGTTGTTTTTTTGGAACCAGTCGAAAATCTAGTGTGAACGGACACCGGGGACAAGGTTATTAAAAGGATCACGCTTAACAATGTTTAATGTGCAACATTATAATCCAATAGCGGCGGACATGTATCTACAATGTAGTATTGAGAAATGATTTGAGTCATAAATATATTGGGATTAAAAATTAATAAGCGTATCGGTTAATATGGGTACGTACATCCATCGGTATGTATAAATATTGCATCGTATATCTGAAGTCATTGCCATTCAACAGAAGCAGTGTGTTTAAAGAATGTTGTCATGGAAAATATATTTATGAATCAGTCATTTACGACAAATTCAAATAAAAATCTGGATCGGAATTTGTTGGTCGGAAATGGTTATACACAGTATCCTAACTTTTAATGGGCACTTCCTCATGTGGCAAAGAACCTGAATCTTGGGCAAATATTGATCATTTTGAATGGGGAGATATTATACTTAATGATAATCCAATATATAAAATTATATACAATTTGGTGGAATCGCGTGACCAAACTCCCTAAAATAACGAAATTGGGAACGTGGAGTTATATTGGCGCTACACTTACACGTGGACCAATATTAATAATTATAGCCTTCACCTCACTGTGGTACATGGTATTATGTCTTTGTGCATATGTTTGTAACAGGCAAAAGGAAACGTGATAGACACATGGTTCCTTTTGAGAATATGCATAGAATCACTTTTTAAGTCGATTTATGCATGTCCGTCCGTCCGTCTGTCCATGTTAAATTGTAAACAAAGTACAGGTCGCATTTATTATCCGATTTGGATAAAATTTGGCACAGCTCACTTATTTGGCCCAAGGACGAACCCTCTTGAAATTGGGAAAAATCGGTCCAGATTTAGATATAGCTCCCATATATATTTTCGTTCGATTTAAGGTAAACGGGACACCAAAGTCCCTATATATGTTTCGATTTGCACGAAATTTGGCATAGCGTACTGAATTAGTTCCAGAATAATGTGTGCCAATTTTCGAGAAAATCGGTTCAGATTTAGATATAGCTCCCATATATATTTTCGTCCGATTTCATGTTAATAGTGTACCAAAGTCTCTATATATCTTTCGATTTGCACGAAATTTGGCACAGCGTAATGAATTTGATCTAGAATGATGTGTGTTAAGTTTCCTGAAAATCGGTCCCGATTTAGATATAGCTCCCATATATATTTTCGTCCGATTTATACGATTTGTACGAAATTTGGTATAGTGTACTGAATTCGGTCTAGAATGATGTGTGTTAAGTTTCGAAAAAATCGGTTCGGATTTAGATATAGCTCCCATATATATTTTCGTCCGATTTCATGTTAATAGTGTACCAAAGTCTCTATATATCTTTCGATTTGCACGAGATTTGGCATATCGTAATGAATTAGGTCTAGAAAGATGTGTGTTAAGTATCCTGAAAATCGGTCCAGATTTAGATATAGCTCCGATATATAATTTCGTCCGATTTAATGTAAATGTATATATATCTTTGGATTTGCACGAAATTTGGTATAGCGTAATGAAGTTGGTCTAGAATGATGTGTGTTAGTTGTCGTGAAAATCGGTTCAGATTTAGATATAGCTCCTATATATTTTTTCTTCCGAGTGTATGTAAATTGTGCACTAAAGACCCAAAGTTTGTCTGATTACCACACAATTTGGTACAATGAACTGTAGTATATATAATATAAGTTAATCTCTGACAATCCCACATATCCCAAAATATTCAAAAGTACGAGTATTGGAGGATACCGACAGTCAGGTCAGGTCTGTCGGTTGAAATCACGATATAGATTGCAACATTTAAGATAGAGCTCTGAAATTTTACATAGACATTTGCTATTGTAAAGTACATCTCTGAACCAAAATTTATTAATATTGAACCAAGTTTCAGGGTAGCCCCTGCATAATGGTACTCCCAATTTTCGGTATTTTGGGGATTTTCGAAACGTTCTTCAATTGAATTGGCTGTAATTTGGTATTTTGGGTTTTCATTGTATAACATATCCTTGTCACAAAAAAATATTAATATTGAACCAAGTTTGAGTGTAGATCCCATATAACGGTCCCCAAATTTCTGTAATAAAATTTACCCAATTCGGTATTTTGGACACTTTAAACCGAATTGGCTGTAATTTGGAAGCTGTGTCTGTGTCAGTGATTAAATGGTTTAAAACAGGTTGGGGCAAACAAGGTTTTTTATGTTTTCCCTCGATATGTGACTAAGCCAGACATTTCGAGGGCTTCCTGTCTAAGTAAAAGCATTCATTTGAAACAATATCCAAAATTTTGCGGCACGATTGTACAAGATTTATTTCAAAACATGAAACGATACTTCCCGTCAAACATTCATCATAGTTCGTAGGAGAATGGGCTAATAAGACTATGTTTGTGGAATGTCTTTATTGATTCGGTGGTGGTTACAAATTTTAATTCTTAGTATGTATGGTTGGTCAGATTACGTATTCTTGCACGAATCTCTAATTTTGCACCTCGTCTATGCATATAAACATGCATATATAATACCTGTGAAATAGTGAGCTGATATGTGGGGTAGGTTCACCCGTAAGAACTATAAAAAGGGTTGAGACCTCGGGTTAGTTACCCACACTCGGAAAACCCCTCTTACTACGTAAAATCGAAGAAAAATAAAACCAAATCCACCTAATGTAGACGAACATCGCAAACGTATAAAGGACTACGATTTGCACTTGAAATGTGCGCACGTTAACAGGAGAATAAAATACATCGTCTCAATATTCACTCCAGTAGATGAGCGAATTGCTATAATCCGAATAAAAGCTAAGTTCTTCTACATCAGTCTTATTTGCGCCCATAATCCGACGGAAGACAAAGATGAACAGACCAAGCACATATTTTACGAGTGCCTAGAAACATCATATGATCGTTCCCTGGTCATGACATTAAAGTTATGTTAGGAGCTTTTAAGTATAAATATATTTTTTATTTATTTATTAAATATATTTTAAGCCCCATTGTCGGAAAATACAGCCTCCATGAAGAAACATCAGACAACGACATGAGGTTGATTGCACCAGATTCAAGCATCTAGATATACACAAGGTCACTTGGATTTTTTCCGATCGAACAATGAGAAATCAAATCGATCATGTTGTGATAGTCGGAAGGCATTCATCCAATGTTTTAGACGTTCGATCTATTCGAGGAGCGAATATCGATTCGGACCACTATCTTATAGCAGCCAAGGTTCGCACCCGTCTTAATGTAGCAGCAAAGGTGCGATCTAACACAACAAGGAAACACGACGTCGAAAAGCTGCCAACACTAGTCGAAAGAACTTCTTGCCGTGATACTAATATAGAAGTATAATGGTAAATAATTGCCTAATCCGTACAAAATGCATCAAAACCAAAACCTTGGTACCAGAACCCACCACCAAGAAACCCATGGTACGATCAGGAGTATCCTAATGCTACTGATGTGAAAAACACAGCGTATAGGGCAACCCTACATACAGTAGCAACACGTAATTCGAGGGAGAATCATCGTTAGAAATGATAAGAAATGCCAATAAAAACGTGAGGAAATCGAGTTGTACAGGAGTCTGAATGAGGTTCGGAAAATTTACCAACGAGTAAAACACCAAAGCGACGGCTTTGAGTAGGCACATTCTCGTGTAGAGATGAAGATGGAAACCTGGTGACATATACAGATAGCGGGTTTAGGATCTGGAAGGCGCATTTTCCAAAGTTTCTTGGAGCAAAAAGTAGTGGTGAAGAAGATAGCCCATACCCAATAAGAGATGACGGTATATATTATCAGAATAGCACTTAATTGGCTGAAGAATAATAGAGCAGCAGGCGCCGTTGGATTATCAGCTGAACTATTCAAGACAAGTGGGAGCATGCACCAAATTGTACTAATTACAATTTGGCTAGTATATGTGTCAATTATAGAGAACATGGTATCCTTCCCACCGCAAATAAAATGCTATCCTGCGTACTGTATGAGGGACTGAAGTCAATAGTCAATGACATAATTGGACCTGGCAAATCTATCATAGACCAGATTTTCAACCTGCGACAAATTCATGAGAAGGCCCATGTAAAACACATTCCACTATTTCGTGGACTATAAAGCCGCATTCGACAGCCCAATCCACTCAGAGGTGCTTAAAGTCATGTCTGCGTTCAGCATTCCTGTAATATTAGTACGACTATGCAGGATAAATTTAAGTGTCACAAGGTAATCGGTTAAAGTCGGAAAGGACCTCTCGGAGTCCTTAAATACCAAGCGATAATTCAAACACATGATTCACCTATGCCGATTACATCGACATAATGGGTTGAACATTGCAAGCGGTAACAGCGAATTGAAAAGGAGTCTAACATAGACTGACTGGTAGTTAATGACTCGGACCCAATATCGAACCTGAAAACGACAGCTTTGAGGTAGTCACAGATTTTATCTACCTCGGTACCGCGATAAACAAAACAAATGAAATACGGAGAAGTAAGCAATTCAGAAACGAGACAGTCTCTCCCCTAGGAATACATAGTCGAGCGCAAAACTCGACATTTAGACTTATCGATTTTTTTAAGACCAAAATTTTGGTTTTTAGACTTTTCGACTTTTGCCTTTGACTAAAAAGTAGACTTTTCGATCTTTCTATTTTCTCAAACCTGTTCAAAATTGATTTTCGACTTTTACAGACTATGTAAATTGTGAATTGTTGTCAACAGATAAAATAAAGTTTTGGATTACGTAATTTTAGGGCAATTTAGGCTTTGTGATAATAAACCAAGTATTTGTGAAGAAAATCGAAAGTCGACTTTGTGACTACCACAAAGACCAAAAGTCGCATTCGACTTTTAGATTTTCCAATACTAAAATTCAACCAGTGAGCGGAGCAGTATAGTCGGACGGGGCCGACCATATGATACCCCAACCAACTACCACGAAAAGCAAACTTTCTGCGGTTCTATATATTGTGAGCCTGGGTTATATTTCGTGATATTTGCACATATTTATATTTGGTCTCTTTAGGTTTTTGTTAATTTGACCCTCGGAACATTGACCGATCATCATCTAAACAGCCGATCTAAGTATTTGGTCAGATCCCCATTACATTGTAAAATATGTGATGTTCTGCTATAATAATTGCCTCTAGAACGACTAGAAAATCTGACAAAATTAAAGATTTCTGTTCATTGCATCCCCTGCATGAAGTTCCGATTAGGTCGTCCTTGACCATAATCGGAACTTCATGTACAATTTCAAAGCGATCAGCGCGACATATCCGTCCTCTAATGGAGTAATAGTGATACCAGGCACATAGTTACCTTTACCTAATTACGGATAACTCCCACATCAGAGTACATACAGCCATATAATTGTTATTAATTTGAAGGTCAACAACTCCTCTTGGATATATTATCAACTTTTCGGGTATATGTCCTTCAGGAGCGAGTATATATGCCCAGAATAAAGATTTTGTAATTTTTCACACAAAAGTCAGGGTCCATTTGACCCGCTAAATATTGACCGATCTTTATCGAAACAGGCATGCTTATTCTTTGGTCCGACCTCCTTCTCCATGCAAAAATTCTGGGAGTTTGGGCAATAATTGCGGCCTCTGGAGCGTCCAGAAAAACCGACAACAATAAAGTTTTTGGTCCATTTCATTCCCTAAATATTAATCGATCTTTTCCAAAAACAATAGGGTTCTTCATTGGCCAGAATCCATCCTACATGCAAAATTTCATGAAGATTGGTTCATAACTGTGGCCTGTATCGTGTTTACAAATTATAATGGACAAACGGACGGACGGAAACACATGTCTAGATCGACTCAGCTAGTCGAGATATGACGATCGGTATACTTTAAAGGGGGGTGGTGGGCTGCACAAAGCTATAATACCCTGACAACATAGTTGTGTAGAGTATAATTAACCGATTAGTCGATAGTCGATTTACTTACCCATACGCTGATACCACCCATGGTTGTGTATGTATCTGAAGCATGTGTGCATGATTGAGAGAAAGATTCTCCGAAAGATCTAGAGCCGATCTGCATCGATGGCGAATATCTCTGTCGAATGAACCATGTTGTTGTATCATCTATTATCTGACATCGACATAACCATTGTAAGAATGAATGAGGTTCTCCAGCTCAAAATGAGTATAAAAGCCAGTCAACTGATTGTTCACGCACGATTGTTCGATGAAAGATCAACTGGAAGACATTGATAGAATACCTCATATTGGCTTTCTGTGTATAAATGCCATTGGTCTTCTACAAAGCTAAGGCCTTCTATTTTTACATTCCGACCTTATTGGCCTTTTGTGAATATAAGACCTTCCATAAGTACAATACCATCTATCTATCGTCTTTAGGTATGAGACTCTTTGTCGGTATTCTGTGATTATATGACATTTTATCGATCTCCTATAGGTAGAACTTTATAAATAGTATAACTTACACCGATCTTCAATTATTTACACCTTTCCTAAAATATCGTTGCATGACAAAATAAAATTAATGACTTGAAAAGTTAAAAACAATTATGACACGACTATTCGCGGTATAATAAACATAACATAGCTGACATTCATATTTGGACTTGAAATATGAATGCAATAATAATTATAACTATTTTACTGTGTCATTAATATCACAAAAAATAAACAAAAATAAGCGTGTGATAATGATCTGGACCAAATTCAGTCAAATATAATTGGAGCTGAATGGAAAAAATAGTTTCATCATAATTTAAATCTTCTCCAACACCAACAATAACATTACAATGTCTATGACCCAATAAAAACCTCCAAACAAAACTACAAACTAGAGAACTCATATGTCATGTCGAACTTACCACCGGAGGCATGGTATGACCAACCAACCAACGAACCACTCATGCCTACTCACCTTTGGCTAACACTTGCTGCAATTTGTTTTTGTTTGTTGTTGTTGCTGCTGCTGAAAATCCATTTGAATTGTTTGCATTATTTTAACCACAAATGTGTTTTACAGTTATTTGGACATTATGAACTACTGTTTGACTTGTAAATATTTTTTCTCGCTTTTTACTTTTGTTGTTTTTTTTTGGTTTGTTTGCTTGTAATGCACCAGAAATTTTCGAAACCATAAACACCAGAAAATGAGGTGAACATATCTAAACATGCATTTTCTTTTTTTTTACAACAATGAGACTGGAACATCTTTGCATGAAGGTTGGTGTTCGGGTATAGGCACCCATGCGTACATAGCTGGTTAGTTATCTAGGTAGCCACACTGAGTGAGAAATTTAATTTTGAACGCATTCGAAAGAAAGAAACAAAAACCAGCAGCCACAAAAACTATAACAACAGCAATAACACGCAAAATAAAATCACTGAACATAATCGTAGAACGAATGAACAACCAGCCGACACGTCATAGCCATTTGAAATTTTGAACAATTTCGAATGTAATGGAGATTGGTTGATTTGGGGGGGAAATAAATATTGACATGCATAGATCCATTTATCGTATTGGAACTTCATATACACAGTGAGGCAAGATTACGGAGCGATAGAATCGAACACCTTTTATCCATAGAATAAAATAAGCTGGCTGGAAATTGTCTGCTAGAAGGTGTTTTATTTGGGAAAATTAAATTACAGACATTCGGGATGGAAAACTGGCATCACCGCATCGAAAGCCAGTAAGGAAAGTAGTAAAGTCGGACGGGGCCGACTATATGATACCCTTCACCACTATGGGTATATTAAAAAGATGCACATCGATTTAAAGCAAATATCAATCGGGCATCCGTTAAATATATGAAGCCCAATTAACACGAAGTTGGTCGGAAATATATATGGGAACATCTGTATTTTACACGCGATTACATCACTCTATTCTGAAAAAAAACATGAATAGTTTGGTGCACCATTTACATAAAATCGGATGAAAATAGATATAGAAGCTATATCAAAATATGAACCGATTTCAACAAAATTTGTCACAGGTTATGTTAGACTAATTTATGCACGTTTTGTTCCTAATGGACATATTTTGGGTCCATGGCTCCCACATAAAATCGGACGAAACTATATGGGAGCTATATCTAAATCTGGACGGATTCCAACAAAACTTGACACACGTTTGGCTATACTATCTTAAGTACGTTGTGCAAAATATTGTGTCAATCGGCCTAACTTTGAGTCTATGGTGCACCATTTATTTAAAATCGGAAGAAAATAAATATGGGAGCTATATCTGAATCCGAACTGATTTGAGCAAAATTTGAGACATGTTATGTTACACAAACTTTAATAAGTTGTGCAAAATTGTGTAGCAGTCGGACTAACTTTGGGTCTTAAAATCGGACAATTTTCAGGAAACTTTATACACACCATTCTAGACTCAATTAAATACACTATGTCAAATTTCGTGCAAAATTAAGAATTAATATGAAATAAATATATGGGAGTTATATCTAAATCTGAACCGATTTTCACGAAACTTAACACACATCATTCTAAACTTAATTCAGTCCGCTATGCCAAATTTCTTCCCAATCGAAAGATATATAGGTACTTTGGCACACCATTTACATTAAATCGGTCGAACATACATATGGGAGCTACATCTAAATCTGAACCGATTTTCAAGAAATGTTACACACATGATTCTAGTCTTAATTCTGTACGCTATGCCAAATTTCGTGCAAATCGAAAGATATATATGGACTTTGGTACACATTTTACCTTAAATCGGGCGAAGATATATATGGGAGCTATATCTAAATCTGAACCGATTTTCTAGAAACTTTCCACACATCATTCTATACTTAATTCAGTACGCTGTGCCAAATTTCGTGCAAATCGGAAGATATATAGGGACTTTAGTGGACTATTTACCTAAAATTGGGCGAAACTATATATGGGAGCTATATCTACATCTGAACCGATTTTCAGGAAACTTAACGCACATCATTCTAAACCTAATTCATTACGCTGTGCCAAATTTCGTGCAAATCGAAAGATATATAGGGACTTTGGTGCACCAATTACATTAAATCGGACGAAAATATATATGGGAGCTATGGACGGACACATCTAAATCTGAACTGATTTTTCCCTATTTCAATAGGGTAAAAAAGTTACGGGTTATAGTTCATATATAGTTCATTATTGAACCTTACGTTCTAGTTTTTAATCTCGATATCCTCCGCAGGTGATATGATTACAACAGAGTCTTAGAACCACCCCAAAACGCGGAACAGATTGCATAACTATTTTAATATAAACAAGTGAAAAAGCGTTAAGTTCGGCCGGGCCGAACTTTGGATACCCTCCACCATAGATATACTGACAGGTACTTAAAATGAACATATAGGGAAAATAAAAAAGTGAACATATATCGACATTTCCACATACCAGTTATGTAAAACACAATGTAAACTATAAAACAAATTTCAGAAATTTTTAATGGATAATGAGGGTGTATACACTTTTACACGGTTAAAATGGTTCTAGACCCCATGTTTCTTTGGACCAAATTTGTTTCAGAAAATTTTGATTTCATCCAAACTTTGGCCATCTTATAATTTCTTCCAAACTTACTTCAAGTTTGAAGATGGGGAATATCGGTCCACTCCTTCTGGTACCTCCCACACAGGGGCTAGGTCTAAATACGGGTTATAGTTCATATATAGTTCATTATTGAACCTTACGTTCTAGTTTTTAATCTCGATATCCTCCGCAGGTGATATGATTACAACAGAGTCTTAGAACCACCCCAAAACGCGGAACAGATTGCATAACTATTTTAATATAAAAAAGGGGGTTATATAGGGACTACCCCAAAAAGGGGGTACATATTAATAATTTTTTGTAGGGAAATTTGTTACCATATACGACTACAAAATACCAAATTTCAGGGAATTCGGTTGAAAAACGTGCTCAAGAACTTCAAAATAGCGAAAATTTGGGGGTACCCTTATATGGGGGCTACCGGAAAAAGTGGACCTATATTTATAATTTTTAGTGGGGAAATTTGGTACCCTATAAAAACCAAATGTACCAAATTTCAGCGAATTTGGTTGAAAACCGCGCTCAAGATCCTTAAAATACCGAAAATTGGGGGGTACCCTATATGGGGGCTACCCGAAAAAATTGACCTATATTTATAATTTTTCGTATAGAGATTTGCTACCCAATAAGAACTCAAAGTACCGAATTTCAGCGAATTCGGTCGAAAAATGCGATCAAACCCCCCAAAATACCTCAAAATTGGGGGTACCCTTATATGGGGGCTATCCGAAAATATGGACCCATATTTATAATTTTCAGTGGAAAGATTTGCTACCCAATAAGAACTCAATATACCAAATTTGAGCGAATTCAGTTGAAAAACGCGCTCAAGAACCTCAAAATACCGAAAATTGGGGGGTACCCTTATATGGGAGCTATGCCTAAACGTGGACCGATGAAGCCCATCTTCGAACTTGACCTGCCTGCAGACAAAAGACGACTCTATGCAAAATTTTGGCGATCTATCTCAATTCGTTTAGACGCTAGAGTGATTACAACAGACAGACGGACAGACAGACAGACAGACGGACAGACGGACATGCTTAGATCGTCATAGAATTTTACGCTGATCAAGAATATATATACTTTATAGGGTCGGAAATGATTATTTCGATGCGTTACAAACGGAAAAACAAAACTAATATACCCTCCATACTATGGTGGAGGGTATAATTTACTAAGGGGGTTATATGGGGACTACCCCAAAAAGGGGGTGCATATTAATAATTTTTGTAGGGAAATTTGTTACCATATA
This sequence comes from Musca vetustissima, assembly GCF_032173495.1. Taxonomy (NCBI): domain Eukaryota; kingdom Metazoa; phylum Arthropoda; class Insecta; order Diptera; family Muscidae; genus Musca; species Musca vetustissima. The sequence continues at coordinate 18,714 of NW_026882653.1, forward strand.
CGACTACAAAATACCAAATTTCAGGGAATTCGGTTGAAAAACGTGCTCAAGAACCACAAAATAGCGAAAATTGGGGGTACCCTTATATGGGGGCTACCGGAAAAAGTGGACCTATATTTATAATTTCTAGTGGGGAAATTTGGTACCCAATAAGAACCCAATGTACCAAATTTCAGCGAATTTGGTTGAAAACCGCGCTCAAGAACCCTAAAATACCGCAAAATTGGGGGGTACCCTTATATGGGGGCTACCCGAAAAAATTGACCTATATTTATAATTTTTAGTATAGAGATTTGCTACCCAATAAGAACTCAAAGTACCGAATTTCAGCGAATTCGGTCGAAAAATGCGATCAAACCCCCCAAAATACCTCAAAATTGGGGGTACCCTTATATGGGGGCTATCCGAAAATATGCACCCATATTTTTAATTTTCAGTGGAAGGATTTGCCACCCAAAAACAACTCAATATACCAAATTTGAGCGAATTCAGTTGAAAACGCGCTCAAGAACCTCAAAATACCGAAAATTGGGGTACCCTATATGGGAGCTATGCCTAAACGTGGACCGATAAAGCCCATCTTCGAACTTGACCTGCCTGCAGACAAAAGACGACTCTATGCAAAATTTTGGCGATCTATCTCAATTCGTTTAGACGCTAGAGTGATTACAACAGACAGACGGACAGACGGACATGCTCAGATCGTCATAGAATTTTACGCTGCTCAAGAATATATATACTTTATAGGGTCGGAAATGATTATTTCGATGCGTTGCAAACGGAAAAACAAAACTAATATACCCTCCATACTATGGTGGAGGGTATAATAATTTTTGGTAGGGCGATTTGTAACCATATACGACTACAAAATACCGAATTGCAGCAAATTCGGTTTAAATACCCGCTCAAGAACCCCAAAATACCGAAAATTGGGGGTACCCTTATATGGGATAGCAAACATGGACCTATATTTATATTTTTTTGTGGAGAGATTTGGTACCTATTAAGAACTCAAACTACTAAATTACAGCTAATTCGGCGGAAGAATACGATCAAAACCCCCAAAATACTGAAAATTAGGAGGTACCGTTATATGGGGGCTACCCGAAAAAGTGGACCTATATCTATATTTTTTTTGTGGAGACATTTAGTACCCAATAGGAACCCAATGTACCAAATTTCAGCGTACTCGGTTAAAAAACGCGCTCAAGAACCCCAAAATACCGAAAATGAGGGGTATCCTTATATGGGGGCTATCCGAAAAAATGGACCTATATTTATAATTTTTAGTGGGGAGATTTAGTACCCAATAAGAACCCAATGTAGCAAATTTCAGCGAATTCGTTTGAAAAACATGCTCAAAAACCTCAAAATACCGAAAATTGGGGGGTACCCTTATATGGGAGCTATGGCTAAACGTGGACCGATATAGCCCATCTTCGAATTTGACCTGCCTGCAGACAAAAGACGACTTTATGCAAATTTTTGGCGATCTATCTCCATTCGTTTAGACGCTAGAGTGATTACAACAGACAGACGGACAGACGGACATGGCTATATCGTCATAGAATTTTACGCTGATCAAGAATATATATACTTTATAGGGTCGGAAATGATTATTTCGATGTGTAACAAACGGAAAAACAAAACTAATATACCCTCCATACTATGGTGGAGGGTATAATAAAATGTAAACAATCACCAAAACTCACCAATTTCAAAATTATTCTGAACAGTAATGGGAAATGATAGCAATGACATCTATCCTACTGAAACACAAGCCTTATGAGGAAGATATGACTAAAATCGTACATAATACCGAGCATTTGCCTGCAATAAAACACTTCGCCTATAAAATAGTACACTAGAAGCTAGGAACAACAAGCATTTACTCTTTGGCAATGGTATGTTGCCCCAGTCAACCCACTTACCGGCCATAAAAAACTTCTTTATTCTGTCCAATTTAAATTGCTCGGCGTCTACGTGTATTCTATGAAGATGCCATCCGCATTTATCCCTGTAACAATTCACCTGCAATTGCAAAAGAAACAATTTTATTATCTTGCTGTGTTTGTTATACCCATACTTGGTGGTATCAACCATTTGAAATTTTTGGAAAAAAAGATGCAGACTAGATTGGATTTCAAAATGTGAACGATTGGTGTGATATTTATTTGTTTTTGCACGAATTTCAAGGTCCTTATGAGTGTTACACACTCGAGTCATTACGAATGGAATGTTGCTATATTTTATTTCAATCACATATTTCTAAATCTCCACATATACAATAATTTGCTAAAAAAAAGAAAGGAAAAACTATCCAGTATCTAGGTAGAGCAATTATTAATATAAAATTTTTAAAATTATGACAGTTCGATGCACAATTGTCGGATTTAATTTAGGATTGGTAGAATTTTACTACATACTACCAATGGATCAAATCAAATAATCTATTCGTCTTATATTTGGAAAATGTTACCACTATATTACGTACAATTCATATGAGATTTAAACCTTGTTGTTGGCTTACAACATTAAAATATAGGCTTGCTCCAAATTTTGTTTCGATTTATATGCGTAGTTAACATGGTGCTACAAAATTAATTTTAAAGTAAATTTGTACATTTTTTTAATAATGATATCAGAAGGATTGTGGCAATATTCTCCATCTTCAAACTTGATCTAAGTTTGGAAGAAATATGTCGATGTGCGTAATTCGAATGAAGTCGTGAAGTAGTTCGAATTTGATCCAAACAAACTTGAGTTTTAAACTCGATAATTCGATGAGGCACATTTTTATCATCGCAAACGTATAAATGTTCCTCCTTATAACTTTTAATCAACGTACATACAGGACACAGTAATGAATCTATCGTTTTACATATTAGTCCCATTATTGTCAAAGTGGGTACAATAACTTGTTTTGTCTGTTTTTAAATCGCAAGAATTTTGAAATTTTACAAAGTTCCAATGTTTGTCTGAAAAAGAGGAAATTTTGTACAGCCTACCAGATTAAGCCTGGAGATATAGCTCCAATATATATTTTCAGAAAAAACACAATTTTTTCTTAATAAGTTGATATTTTGTAAGGAGTACCTAATTGAGCCAACAATAAGGTTGGATTCAAATCGATTCAGATTTGGATATAGATCGATTTCATGAAAATTGTGAACCAAATCCAAAAAGTTTTCTGATTACAACACTTATCGCCAATTCCGATACCTTCTAGTCATTTATCATTCAACAAAGAGGCGAAGCAAAAACTGCAAATTTCCAAGAGAGAATTTCGCTGGATATCATATTTTCTTTTTTAAGTGTTGGTTAGTGCGTGCATGACTATAAATATGTGTGCGGAATTTATGATTTCGTATTCTTTGGCTTCATGTGGACCGCTTTTGTGCACTACAAAGAATTCTCACAAACACAAGACATTGTTGTGCATCCTATGTGGATTTCTTTATCACGAACGAAATGCCGGAGAAAGTATGTTCGACTTAAGGGGACCCCCCATTCTCGGGGTCAAAATTTTTGTTGATATAATTCGAATCTACACTGATTAAAGAATGTCTTTACAAAATTTCAAGTGAAAATCTCAAGAACTGTTGAAGATATATCCGATTTATTGTGTCAGCATCAAGTGACGGCTGAAGGGCTTCTCAAACTTTAAACGCGTTTTTCTCTAAACATTTTTTTGCGAATGGCGGGCACGATAACTCAAAAACTAATAATCCAATCGGTTCCAAATTTTGCAACGTTTCTCTGGGAGTGTATAGCTCTCGTATGAACTAGGATAAAGCCAATCGGTGAAGATCTTCCTTATTTTTTAACTTGGTTTTTGGTAAAAAATCCGCGATTTTTCAAAAATATTTTTTACAAAGTTCCAATGTTTGTCTGAAAAAGAGGAAATTTTGTACAGCCTACCAGATTAAGCCTGGAGATATAGCTCCAATATATATTTTCAGAAAAAACACAATTTTTATACCCTCCACCATAGTATGGAGGGTATATTAGTTTTGTTTTTCCGTTTGTAACGCATCGAAATAATCATTTCCGACCCTATAAAGTATATATATTCTTGATCAGCGTAAAATTCTATGACGATCTAAGCATGTCCGTCTGTCCGTCTGTCCGTCTGTCCGTCTGTCCGTCTGTCTGTCTGTCTGTCCGTCTGTCTGTTGTAATCACTCTAGCGTCTAAACGAATTGAGATAGATCGCCAAAATTTTGCATAGAGTCGTCTTTTGTCTGCAGGCAGGTCAAGTTCGAAGATGGGCTTCATCGGTCCACGTTTAGGCATAGCTCCCATATAAGGGTACCCCCCAATTTTCGGTATTTTGAGGTTCTTGAGCGCGTTTTTCAACTGAATTCGCTCAAATTTGGTATATTGAGTTCTTATTGGGTAGCAAATCTTTCCACTGAAAATTATAAATATGGGTCCATATTTTCGGATAGCCCCCATATAAGGGTACCCCCAATTTTGAGGTATTTTGGGGGGTTTGATCGCATTTTTCGACCGAATTCGCTGAAATTCGGTACTTTGAGTTCTTATTGGGTAGCAAATCTCTATACGAAAAATTATAAATATAGGTCAATTTTTTCGGGTAGCCCCCATATAGGGTACCCCCCAATTTTCGGTATTTTAAGGATCTTGAGCGCGGTTTTCAACCAAATTCGCTGAAATTTGGTACATTTGGTTTTTATAGGGTACCAAATTTCCCCACTAAAAATTATAAATATAGGTCCACTTTTTCCGGTAGCCCCCATATAAGGGTACCCCCAAATTTTCGCTATTTTGAAGTTCTTGAGCACGTTTTTCAACCGAATTCCCTGAAATTTGGTATTTTGTAGTCGTATATGGTAACAAATTTCCCTACAAAAAATTATTAATATGTACCCCCTTTTTGGGGTAGTCCCTATATAACCCCCTTTTTTATATTTTATATTAAAATAGTTATGCAATCTGTTCCGCGTTTTGGGGTGGTTCTAAGACTCTGTTGTAATCATATCACCTGCGGAGGATATCGAGATTAAAAACTAGAACGTAAGGTTCAATAATGAACTATATATGAACTATAACCCGTATTTAGACCTAGCCCCTGTGTGGGAGGTACCAGAAGGAGTGGACCGATATTCCCCATCTTCAAACTTGAAGTAAGTTTGGAAGAAATTATAAGATGGCCAAAGTTTGGATGAAATCAAAATTTTCTGAAACAAATTTGGTCCAAAGAAACATGGGGTCTAGAACCATTTTAACCGTGTAAAAGTGTATACACCCTCATTATCCATTAAAAATTTCTGAAATTTGTTTTATAGTTTACATTGTGTTTTACATAACTGGTATGTGGAAATGTCGATATATGTTCACTTTTTTATTTTCCCTATATGTTCATTTTAAGTACCTGTCAGTATATCTATGGTGGAGGGTATCCAAAGTTCGGCCCGGCCGAACTTAACGCTTTTTCACTTGTTTCTTAATAAGTTGATATTTTGTAAGGAGTACCTAATTGAGCCAACAATAAGGTTGGATTCAAATCGATTCAGATTTGGATATAGATCGATTTCATGAAAATTGTGAACCAAATCCAAAAAGTTTTCTGATTACAACACTTATCGCCAATTCCGATACCTTCTAGTCATTTATCATTCAACAAAGAGGCGAAGCAAAAACTGCAAATTTCCAAGAGAGAATTTCGCTGGATATCATATTTTCTTTTTTAAGTGTTGGTTAGTGCGTGCATGACTATAAATATGTGTGCGGAATTTATGATTTCGTATTCTTTGGCTTCATGTGGACCGCTTTTGTGCACTACAAAGAATTCTCACAAACACAAGACATTGTTGTGCATCCTATGTGGATTTCTTTATCACGAACGAAATGCCGGAGAAAGTATGTTCGACTTAAGGGGACCCCCCATTCTCGGGGTCAAAATTTTTGTTGATATAATTCGAATCTACACTGATTAAAGAATGTCTTTACAAAATTTCAAGTGAAAATCTCAAGAACTGTTGAAGATATATCCGATTTATTGTGTCAGCATCAAGTGACGGCTGAAGGGCTTCTCAAACTTTAAACGCGTTTTTCTCTAAACATTTTTTTGCGAATGGCGGGCACGATAACTCAAAAACTAATAATCCAATCGGTTCCAAATTTTGCAACGTTTCTCTGGGAGTGTATAGCTCTCGTATGAACTAGGATAAAGCCAATCGGTGAAGATCTTCCTTATTTTTTAACTTGGTTTTTGGTAAAAAATCCGCGATTTTTCAAAAATATTTTTTCAAAGGGCCACCATTTTCTTAATTTTAGAGCGAATTCAATAATCCTAGTTCATACGAGAGTCAGACATGTACTCTTTCTAACACCGTTGGAATTTTCGGATTCCGATGTTCCAGTGAGGAGTTATCATGCCCGCCATCAAAAATAATGCCAAAACGTTTTGTTTATGGTTCCTTTTTTCTCGAGTAAATAATCCGAATGGTATTGTATGTTTTGTTTGAAGGAAATTTTCTTTAAAATATGCAGTGTATGCAGATTGCATTCCGCTTACTGGCGGAAATGAAAAATAAGACCACAACATAAAGCTACTAAAAGTCTGACATTTCCAAAATTATGGAAATTTAGTGGGAAGAGAACATTAGGCAGTTTGTAATTTTTGACATTTTTATAATGCCTTGCAAATCGATTGATTGACATTCAAATTCTGCTAAATTTTAATGCAACAATCGGAAAGGAAAATATTTTTGACCCCACTGTCGATGAAGAAACATCAGACAATGACATGAGGTCGATTGACTTCGTGGCAGCCAAGAAACATGGTAGTGACAGATTCAAGCATCTCGATATACACAAGGTCACCTGAATTTCTTCCGATCAAACAACAATAAATCAAATAGATCATGTTGTGATAGACGGAAGGCATTCACCTTGTATTTTAGACGTTCGATTGATCCGAGGATCGAATATCGATCCGAACAATTATTATAGCAGCAAAGGTGCGATCTAACACAACACTTTATCAACGATTAAAACACCAAATGTATGGCTTTGGTACAGGCACAACCTCCAGTAGAGATGAAGAAGTAAACCTGGTGACAGATACTGACAACGTGTTGAAAATCTGGAAGGAGCATTTTAAAAAGCTTATGGTATAAAATAGTGGCGATGAAGAAGATACCATAAAGCTATTGAGAGATGACGGTATAGATTGGGTACCATCTAGGCAAGATGAGGTCAGAAGAGCAATCAATCGGCTGAAGAATAATAAAGCAGCAGATGCCCATGGTTTACCAGCGAACTATTCAAGGCTGGTGGTCAGATGCTGGCCAGGAGCATGCACCAGGTAATTCGTACAATATGGTTTGAGGAAAGCATGTCCATTGATCGGAAACATTGATAACGATATGTGCCAACTATGTAGGAATAAGTATCCTTCCCATTGCATAAAAAGTGGTATTCATCGTGCTGTGTGAACAACTGAAGCCAATGCCATTATTGAACCATACCAATGCGGCATCAGACCTGACAAATCTACCATAGACCAAACCACACTACACCAAATACTGGAAAAGACCCATGAAAAACACATCGACATATTCCACTTAACGTCTTGCTAGAAAAGGTCATACGAGATTCAAAAGGGAACAGAAATGACACTCTGTACGCCCAACAACACATGCTACTCGCCTACGCCGATGACATCGATATAACAAATTGAAAAGGAGTCTGCCAAAGTGGGTCTGGCAGTAAATAACGAGAAGACCAAACTGATGATATCAACGCACAAAACGTCCGGACCAAATGCCGACTTGATAACTACAGCTTCGAGGTAGTGAAAGAGTGTGTATACATTGGTACCGCCAAAAATAAAACTAATGACATTTGAAATTCGGAGGAGGATAGTATTGGCCAACAGATGCTACTAGGTTTAAGTAAGCAGTTTAGAAACAAGGCCACCAAACATACACTCTGCAAGATGCTGATACTACTCGTGCTTGTGTATGAATCTGAAGCACGGGTACTTGCGTAAACAGATGATGCAGCTCTTGGAGTGAGGGAGAGAGAAATTTCTCCGAAATATATATGGCACAAAAGGCATATTCAAGCGAGTGACTCGTACAGAAGGGGAAGGCCACGAAACTTGTGGTGGCCTTGTTTGAGTGGTGGCCTTCGTAAAAGTATTATTATCGCAAATAATAATACTTTTACGAAGCCATAGTCTACCCTAAAAAATTAAAGGAGGTCAGAAACTAACTCAACACAACAAATAATGACTGAAGATGATGATGACGGAGAAAAAAAAATAAAAGAAATGCATGAAGGAGAAAACTACAACACACAAGAAAAGTTTTAAGTGTAGCTAGCAACGATCTTCAAAGTAGCTACTTTTATTATAGGTGACATATTGGTGAACGTGGTAATTACACTGACATTCTGTCATTGTGAGAAAATGTACAAAATGTGGTAATGGAATGGTAAGTAGAATCAGTAAAAACCATAAAGTGGAGTATATATAAAATTGTCCGTTTGCAACACCTCTACAGAGTAGTCGGTGACATCATGAAATATACATATTCTTGATCAGAGTAAAATGCATGATTTTCTGTCTGTTGAAATCACGAAAATGCATTATTTAAGCTGGATGATTGGTATTGAAAATGGACAACATACAGATTCACGTTTTGGTATAGATATCATATAACACTTTCGATATTTTGGTTTTAGTTGAATTTTCTTAGCGAAAGGGCTTGAATATGGAATTCCGAGTTTTTGGAGACTGACATATATTTATGCAGAAAATAATCAATATTAATCGCCACATTTTGGAGGAAAAAATTTGTCAGTCGGTGTTGGCGACAGATATATACGTTAAGCCTATGGTTTTCGGAGGTCTACGAAATTGCATGCAGGTTTTATTATTTATATAAGGTATATGTTTTACTGAAAGGTTGACCGTCTGTGGGAGTAGCCGAAGTGGTTGCCTACTAAATCACATTTTCTCATTAAATGTAGGTTCCCACTTAAAATAAATTTTACAAGTTTTTTAAATGTTGACACTTTGTAACGTACAAAAAGACTAGACCAATGGTTCTCATTATCGGACTTTATCTAGGTTTCGTAAAAGTATTATGATTTGCGATGTTTGCATGAAATCGGGAATTCCATTTGCTTGATATTGAATTGAATTAGCATCTTCGGATGCAATTTTTGACATTTCGTTCAATTCGTATGAGATTTACAAATTTTTAAGACTGAAATCTGACATTTCATTCGCTTTGTATTGTATTAACAAATTTTCAAAATGTTGACACTTTGTGGCGGACTACATTACGATGCGTCATGCGTCATCTAAAAGGTTAGAAAACTGGTACTAGTCTCCAACACATCGTTATCGTGCACACCAGACATAGACAGACAAAGAAACATGCGGCCTAAAACCAATATTTTGATGGGACACATTTTTACCGTAGTTTAGTGTATATACCCTCATTAGCTATATGGCTGAAGGTTTAATTATGACTGCTTTAAATCGGTATTGATTTAATTTCATATCCCAACCAGTAAGGAAAGTAGTCAAGTCGGACTGAGCAGGCTCAAATATATGATCTTTATCTATAAGTGAACCGACTAACATAAATTCATACGCATGCCTTTCTGCCACCTATGCTAAATTTCATTTAATTCGCGCAGATTTAGAGTCGTTTTCGTACAATGGTACTAATCGATTTAAAGCAAACTTGATACACGCTATTCGGTATGCCGTACTATTCAAGATTTAATCCCAATCAGACACCAGTTCGAAAAATTTATATAAGGGCTTTAAACAAAACGCAATACCGTCATTCTAGTCACATTTGGATACTTTGTGAAACATGTCGTGTCAAGCGGACAAACATTAGAAGTTTGGTGTATCATTTACCTTAAATCGGACTAAAATATATATGTAGGAGATATATCTAACGACACTTACAAGAGATTTATATTAACATCGGTACATAGTACAAAATTTTGTGTTAATCGGACAAGCTTTAGGTTTTTAGTGCACAATTTAAATAAAATTGGAGCTATATGTAAATCTAAACCGATTTTCACGAAAATTGGCCCAGATCATTCTAAACTAGACTCAGTACGCTATGCCAAATTTCGTGCAAATCAAAAATGTTTAGGGACTTTGGTGCTTAATTTTTATAAAATCGGAAACTTGGAACATCATTCTAGACTTAATTCAGTCGTCCAAATCGAAAGATATATAGGGACTTTGGTGCACCATTTACATTAAATCGGACGAAAATATAAATGGGAGCTATATCTTAATCTGAACCGATTTCCCAATTTCAATAGGGTTTGTCAAATAAATGAGCTGTGCCAAATTTCGTCTGATTCGGATCATAAATGCGATCTGTTCTTTGTTTAACATTTAACTGTCTGTAACTGTTACACGGACAGACATACATAAATCGACTCAGAAGTGATGCTATACATATTCTCCATAATCATCTTTAAAGTTTGCCTAATTTTTCATATTTGAGAAAAGTCGCGATTTATAGAGCACACTGTTTTTAGTACAAAATAAGCCATGTGTAATGGATATGCCTAAATTTAAACCCTAAGCAGAGAAAGTTTTTCGCTCACTTTCAAGTTTTCGTATGGAGTACATGCCATATTTGCGTACTCATATAATAGCATTGGCAGCTTCTAAACAGCGATATTTCATTTAAGTTTTATTTTTCTATTTTCTGCTCAACTTTTCCTATTTTTGGCTTAAATTTTAAAACAAGGCTTCTAAGAGTAAACAAAAAAAAAACTTTACCAAACATAAAAAAAAGATATGCACAATTTCCGTTTCCTTCGAATGTATTTGTGTGTGTATGTGCTAGTGTGGGTTTAAAACTTCGATGATGTTCGTATTTTTTATCTTTGCTATTATTTCACTCGGTGCTTGTTTATCCTCAAATACTCATAGTTGTTGTGAATACATTTTGGAGTATTCTTTCTTTTTCTGGTACATTTTTGATTTCAGAGGTCTTTCGGGTTGTGCCGCTTTTCTTTTTGTTATTGCCGGACAAAAAATGTTAATAGTAATTAAAAAGTTGTTAGTGACAAACAAAGTAAAACCCGAAACATTGGCGGATGTTGAAAAAGCATAATTAGATTGTGGAATTCTGTTGTTGGTGCCTAAAGGATGGATGCGAAAAAGAGATAATGCAACAAACACCAGCAGCACCAGCACCAGTAGACGAAGTTTGTTTGAAATCACTGATATTATACATAAATATGAACGTGATACTTTTTGTCTTTTCAAAATGTACGTACTATTTTGACTTTCAACCAAAATCCCCTGACTGAATGTATTTTGGCAGCATCGCTCAAATATGTTGCAAATAATAAGCCAATTAATTTCCCTCTTCTCTGCAAGAGTGCAAGTTGAACTGATTTAGTTAGTTCAACATGTGTTGTTGGTGTTGTTTGTTATCATCGATATCAGTGTTATCAGCCTTGTTTTAGTGGCAACATAACAAAACATTGGCAAGTACAAAACACGCACCGTACTGGATTAAAGCGACCACAACATTCATAAAATATACCAACAAAAGGCTTGTTCGAAAATGTCATATCATTTGCTCTCAACCATCATGACATTCAGACATGACTTTGGCTGATTCTTTGGTGTATAACAAAACCAAAAGTTGAATGTATGGAGAACTTGTTTTTAGGATTGTATTCAGCTTCCCATTTAATACGCATTCGTTGTTGGTACTGACATTAAACATTTTCATACTGACGAGAATCTTTTCAGCGAATGTCACTATCTACGTCCCTTATGTTGGGTTTGGGGTTCAATGCGACATTGCGCTGATACACAAACCAACAAACTTATAAATATAAACATATGCATATAAACATATACATTAATATACAGAATAACGCATTTTTGATAGGTGCCAAGTTGTTGAGTATGACCATAGACGACGAAATACTCAAAAAATGCGCAGTCAGGTGACTCAAAATAAAAAACTCAAAAATTTTTAAAGTCGTTTTTTGGGGAAAATAGCCTTTTTTTCTTTAATGTTTTTATTTGAGGATATAGTTTTTGATCAAAACTAACTATATTTAGTGTCACTCCAAATTAAAAGGTTCACACATTTAGTAAAACAGCATTTAAAATTGAGTTGCGCATTCAGCTGACTCAATTCAGAGAGGACTGGTGAGAGCATTTCGTCGTCTATATTTTCTTTTGTCTATGGTATGACACAAAGGAGGAGATAAATATTGCATAAATTTGACAAACAAACAAAATGAAATTGGTCTCCAATAAAAAGGATGATTTTTTTCGTTCGTTGTCTTGTCTTGTTAAAAACTTTTGCACAGTTGTACTAAGTTTTTTCTAAATCTTTTTATTTCCGCATAAAATATAGCACAGGCCATATTTATACTGGTGATAGGCCTTTAATTTCCTCGTCCTAATTAAAAATTCAATAAACATTCAATAAAATTCTTGTCATTTAAAGAAAACGTATGCGTAAAAATAAATATCGCAGATCAGAGTTAATAGCTACATTGGGTTATAATTTCGAATGGTCGGTATGTGGAATACCTTCTCGAATTCAGTTCATTTGTAACTGTTGTTTTATGTTTTTGTAAGAACTACCTCTAATACTGCCAACAAGGGTATGTTTGCTCTTTCAAGTTATATATATACTCCTCAGAAACGTCAATCCCCCAAAGATATATTTTAATATTTTCTTCAACGTAAATTCAGATGAAATCTTATGCGGGTTAGATTACAATCGATTTCAATGAACTTCACAATTGTTTTCTTTTTTATACCCTTCACCACACTGTGGTACAGGTCCCATTGTCCCATTTTACGCAAATGACTCTAAATCTGCCCGAATGAAATGAAATTTAGCATAGGTTGCAAAATAACATATTTTGTGGATTGATGTTAGTCGATTCACATGCAGAGAAAGATCACATATTTAAGTTCGTTCAATTAGAATACATGTGTAGAGTCGGCCCAGTACGACTTTACTCCTTTCCTTACTGGTTTCTTTTCATGCCGCTCGGTCAGTCTGTCATGAAATAAGAAGGTACCAGAAGGAGTGAACCAATGGATCTCATATTCAAGCTTGATCTATGTAAGGTAAATATATTACCATGTGCAATATTTGAATGACATTGGATATTCCGTTCGCTCCATAAAAGATTAACAGGTTCTCAAAATGTTGACCCGTTGTGTGGTAGGGGAGGAGTGGAGTGGACCAAAGGGTCCCATCTTCGGACATGATCTAGGCTTGGTAATTATACCCCTCACCACACTGTGGTACAGGGTATTATGTCATTGTGCATATGTTTGTAACAGGCAAAAATAATCGAGATAGACCCATGGTTCCTTTTAAGAATATACACTTTCTAAGTCGATTTATGCATGTCCGTCCGTCCGTCCGTCTGTCTGTCCATGTTAAATTGTAAACAAAGTACAGGTCGCATTTATGATCCGAAATGGATGAAATTTGGCATAGGTCACTTATTCGGCCCAAGGACGAACCCTATTGAAATTGGGAAAAATCGGTTCAGATTTAGATATAGCTCCCATATATATATATTTAACCGATTTAATGTAAACGGTCCCTATATAGCTTTCGATTTGCACGAAATTTGGTACAGCCTAATCATATAAGTCTAGAATGATGTCTGCCAAGTTTCGTAAAAATCAGTCCAGATTTAGATATAGCTCCCATATATAGTTTCGTCCGATTTCATGTAAATGGTGCCCCAAAGTCCCTATATATCTTTCGATTTGCACGAAATTTGGCATAACGTACTGAATTAAGCCTAGAGTGATTTCTGACAAGTTTCGAGAAAATCGGTCCAGACTTAGATATAGCTCCCATATATAGTTTAGTCCGATTTCATGTAAATGGTGCCCCAAAGTCCCTATATATCCTTTGATTTGCACGAAATTTGGCATAATGTACTGAATTAAGCCTAGAGTGATGTCTGCCAAGTTTCGAGAAAATCGGTCGTGATTTAGATATAGCTCCCATATATATTTTCGTATGATAGATAAATGGTTCACCAAAGACCCCAAGGTAGGCCGATTGACAAAAATTTTGGCACAATATATCTGACCAAATGGAAAAATTTAGTATAGGTTGCAGAATGACATGGTTATGGATCCATTTTCATGTTAATGGTCCTTAAAAAACTCGACGTATTTTAGGATTCATCTGTTGAACATACCCACAGTGGTGAAGGGTATCATATAGACGGCCCAGTCCGACTTTACCACTTTCGTTACTGGTTAAAAGTTTTTTAAGTTTGGTTCAAATCGGATAGACCTTTTGCGTGATATAAAATAAATTTGCAACAAAATTTTGACGACATTCTTCGAACTTGAACTAAGTTTGGAAGAAATATTACGATGTGCAAACCTTTGGGGATTCCCTTCGAGAGTTATCGTGTGCACCAGCCGGCCAGACTGACAGACGGACGTTTGTAAATCGAATCTAAATTGTGTGAAACGGATTTGGTCAAAAGAAACATGTGGTCAAAAACCAGTACTTTGATGGGGCATATTTTTACCGTATTAAAGGGTATATACCCACATTAGCTATAAGACTGAGGGTATAAAAAGTTTATACGTGGAATGGTGTCCAGTAATATTTATTTTGTTGGCCTACTATTGCATTTATGATTGTAAAAGGTCAGGTTATATGATTATTGCTGGTTCGCGCACATTGCATTGAACCACAAGTAAATTGAAGGCTATACCAAAAACCGGACCGACATTAATAATTTTTTACAAGAAGATTTGATATAAACAATTTCAAACAATTCCGCTAGAGCCAATAAATCTCACTATGCTTTCATCCCCTGCGTTAACCAGTGGTCATCGATTACTCAGAGGGAATTGGCAGAATGTGTTCCGTATATACTTCTCTCAAAATAAATAAACCTGGGACTTTATTTATTTTATGGTACTTCAAAATCATTGCTTTCGGCTAAACATTGGTAAAAATTTACCACCTATCGAAACCGATCGTATCATCTTCATTGCCATAGGCCGAGCAATTCACCCCGAATTTGTTATAGTTGTTGATAAATCACTTCCTGTCTTCATGTTTATATTTTTCATGAATATTAATCGTGTACAGGAGGTTTCCTCAGTCGTTACATTAGTAGTGGACACGATAGGCCGAAAAACCATACACGAAATATCCTAATTTTAATGAATTCTTTTCGATTTGTCCATTTGATATAGAAAACATATTGTCGATATTTTTTCATATCATTGCAAATACTAGATAACTAAATCTAATACTAGTTGATATGCTTGTATCAATAAAGCTACACATCCTGTTCCCTGACTACAAGGCATTGTAGAGTGGTGCTTGCCAGAAAATAATTTCTTCTACAAATAGTGTTAAATCATTTTACAGCGGTGAAACTGAATTTTACGTGCTTCATTTAATATTTTCAACGCCATCTATAGGCAAAAATGTCTGGTTATTTATTAGCTCTTTGGTAGTTATTTCTTTGTATCGTTACCTTATTTGGGCTATAAGAGCTTTTGGTATGGGATAAAAGGTTTGTTGGATGCAAAAATAATTTTTCTCGGCCATTTTGCCGTCATAAATCCCTCGTATAAGGTTTACAGTCTTCAGCTATATATTTTTTATCAATTCAACACATAATTTAATTGTTGTAGTTGTTTTATACTGCTCAAATATTTTTCTGATTGTAATTTAAATCCAATTATATTTTTGCAACCAGTGGTTTTCTTTTGTAAAGAAAAAAGATTGAAACTATATAATTTCTGCAGATTGCTGTCAATATCCCACAGACTTGTTTCAACTTTACAAAGCTTGAAATTTCCAACCTCAATTTATTTCGTCATCTTGTATGATTAATGTGGTGGCATATCGTCATAAGCGGTAATAATTACATTTATATTGTTCATCTTCTCAATTTAAATGAGAAATTCTTTTATGTATTTTCTATAGATTTGGCACCTAGTACATTGCATCAGCTACTCAAAGCAAAGAACAGAAAAATACCGGTTTTGATTTTAAGCCTCAAATTTGCGTAGTAGCTGGGCGTTTCGGACCCGAAAATACCTTTGGGTTTTCGATGAAATTATGATATCAAGCCGTATAGGTTTTATTACATTACTGGGAAGAGAATTAAATAAGCTTTCGAAAATGAGAAAAATCAAAACAATCGGTTAAAAAATGAATGACTTATACACATTTTTGCAGTGATTCTATGCATATTCTCTAAAGGAAATATGGGTTTATCTCGTTTCCATTTTACTCGATGATCGATTTTAACGAGTAACGAGTGGAAACACAATTTCGCGATGTTTGGACGAAAAGTTGTGCTAGGCTAGCACAAATCAGCACAACTTTCAGATTCAACTTTCGAAAATTTTAAATTTTTTGGAAATTATAAGAATTTTTCAATTTTAGCGAGTAACGAGTAGCGATAGAAATTTGCAATGTATGGCGAAAAATTTGTGCTAGGTTAGCACAAATCAGCACAACTTTCACATTTCAAAAATTTTAATTTTTTTGGAAATAATAAGAATTTTTCAATTTTAGCGAGTAACGAGTAGCGATAGAAATTGTAATGTATGGACAAAAAATTGTGCTAGGCGAGCACAACTCAGCACAATTTAGCGCATTTTGATATTTGCATTTTTACCAAATTTACAAAGATTTTTCATACAAAATACTGGTTTTATATAATACTAGCTGAACCCGTGGCGCTTCGCTGCCCCTAGTAAAGTTATCAACATATGATAGTTTATGCAGTAAACTATTTATATGCAGTTGCAACGCAGATTGCTAAATTTACTGCAAAAATTCTAAACAATAGTTTTACAGTTTTTTGCAGTTTCGTTAGTTTATTTATAAAAAAGTAAATATTAAAAAATCGTTCAACGATAAATACAATCCCTTATTCCCACTACAACCTACCTTTATGCCTGTATTCTCAACTGTTTGCACATAATGTGGTTGGGATCCCTTCATCTGATTAATATCGCTAAGACATCCGCTGTAACAATATTTGCCAATTTTAAATTTTGAATTTTTAATTGCAAAATTCTTATTGTTGCATTGCCAGAAAATTATAACTGTTCCATAATTTCGTTCCTTAGTTTTAATATAAGGACTTATCTTTTAAACTCTCGCGTAATTCAAAAGAAAAAAGTCAGTCGTTTGTCCTTCTTCATAAAAGGCGGCTAATTAGCGAAGTACCTAATTTGATCCAAACTCCACACACCTTTATACTTTATCGTCATTTCCTCTGCACATCCTCGAAAGAATAGTTTTAGTCATGTTCGTTTAATCAACAAAACTTTATTTTTCAAGTACCTCATATTACAGAGTATTATAACATTATCACAATCCGCATTTCGCTTTTAGATATCTCTCATATATTGCTGATTCATACTGTTATCGTCTTTTTCTAGAATAGTAGTAGAATTTTTGAAATTCAAAAAGTCTCAAAATTGAAATGTTTTTTTTTTTATAAAACTGGCAAAATTTAAAAACTAAAATGTCAACATTTTTTCATTTTACACAATTTTTATTCCAATATCTGTATGAGCACGACAATGGAGAGATGCAAACGGCAGACGTTAGCGGCATTACTGAAATGTGGTTATTGTCGCTACTGATAATGATACGTAGTTGGACAAAAAATTATGAGTCTCTTAATCTTGATTTGGACCATTTTTTAATTCCAGATCATTTATGGCTGGATATCTAATTACCTGAGTATCATATACACATTTATAAACGAATTCAAGATATATGCCTTCTTAAGGTTAGGATATATTCATAGAAATGTAGTATTAGTTCATAGCTATGATAACTACGCATCAATTCGGAATTTTGGAAATATACCTTGCCTATCTTTCTTCCATTGGATGGCCTGACTTACTGCGAAAATGTCAGTAATATCTATTACGCGATTTTTGTGTCTACAACCAAAATAGTTTCCATTTTCCATATTCAGTTTAATTAAATACAATTGGGAGTACACTTCCCCCATTGTACCACTCCTATTTTTACAGGGATGATGCGTATTTGTAATCAAGTTACTCAGACAAATTTTGAAGTGCGAATCTGTAGCCCTTCTTAAGATAGAAGCATAGAAAATGAATATTAGTGCAGGGGTATAATTACTTTTGATGCCAAAACATGACATCCACGCGGAATTTTAGAAATTTATATAACCTACGTTATTTCCATCGAATGGCATGACGTGTGGTGAAAATCTCAGTAAAATCTGTTTAGCGGTTTTAGAGTGTAGAAGCGAAACATTGTTTATTTTTATATGTAGATTATTTAATTGCAACGGTTAGTGCATTTTCCACTGACCGCACCACGCTCATTTTTATATGGATGATGAGTATTTACACCTACGTTATTCAGACAAATTTTGAAGACGGTATCTATAACCGTTCTTAAGATAAACGCATATTACATGTTCAGAAAAATTGATGTATAATTACTATTGATGCTATAACTCCGCATCCACGCGGAATTTTAGAAGTTTACATAGCCTATGTTACTTTCAGGGCATGCCCCGACATATTGTGTAAATCTCACTAAGATCTGTTCAGCGGTTTTAACGTCTATCGGTAACATACAAACAAACAAATTTTTTTCTATTTTATATATATAGATGGGTAGGTCCTCCCATATTTTGAATAAGTTCAAAAATTTTATCTATCACACTGTTGATCAAAATTATTCGCAAGTCTTCATCGATTGACCGCCATTCATCGAAAATCACTTCTTGGATGTAAAATACAGTTTGGTATTGGAAGTTTTCTGCATAGACACGATGAGTCAAGATTCCACACATGTTTTCGATCGGATTCTTGTCGGAAATTTTAATATTTTTCGATTTTAACCATACTTGAGTATGGCGACTTTTATGAACTGGTGCGTTGTCCTGCTAAAAACGAGTCCTTGATTGTTGCTGCTTTCCCAAAATTGCAATAATTTGTCTTCCAAGACTTGAACGTACTCCATTGAATTCATCCGACTACAAGGAAATGTCAAATAAAGCATTCCGTGGCTATAAAATGCTCCCAAGGCCATTAAGGAACCGCCACCGAAATATCGTATTAAGAAATAACGATATTTCGGTAACCGCCACCTTGGGTGAAGTATGAACATGGATCTATTAAAATAATAGCGAAAAAGTTGCACATTTTCGCGAAATATGACAAAAATAATAAAAATATAGGAGATTACGTCTGGGTGATGTTTTCAATGTTCTGTTTGCGCAAACGGTCAAAATCAAATGACAGATATAAAAATTTCGCCGAAAAAATGGGTTTTATAGAAAACTAGCCGGACCCGTGGCGCTTCGCTGCCCCTAATAAAGTTATCAACGTCAAATTTTAATAGCATATGATCAATTAATAACTTACTTAACTGGTTGTTATTGCAATGCAGATAGTGACAATAGTGCACATATCGACACCTCCATTTGTTACGTCCTCCACAAAATGTGTTTCGAGATATTTTTTTAAATAATTTCCTTTGGATTTAATAGTTCTGAACGTCCTGTTCCCGCTTTATATTTTGCAAAACCTTCTTTTTATTATTGTAAAGATTTTTGGGATGTTTTAAAGCTGCCACGACTATATTTTACACTCTTATTTTGGTATTAGGACGAGAAATGCCTAAATGTGACATAAAATATTGCTGGAGAATGTATTGAAGTTAAATGTGAGAAACTACTTTCGAAAAAAATCCGCAGTTTGTTGGAATCGTCACCGAATCGCTATTAATATATTGTTATATTTAATGGTAGTTATAGAAAGACCGAACGTACGAAGTGTAATGATTTTTTCTAATAATATAATAAAAAGCAAAATACTTTTTTGTGATAAAAATTTTTGGGTTGTTATAGATTTTAGCCGATATCTTCGAGACCAATAGGTCAAAATCTTACTTATCTTAGTGATAAGTGAAAAATATGGCTGAAAATGTGTTGGAGCCAACAAGTTTTTTTTTGTTCTTTCCAGATTTGTGACTAAACTACACAACGCACGCACATGTGATCAGTGACTAAGTTGAAGAATATCCCATGGACAATATGGTTCTAATGTATGATTTTCTTTGTAATTGGGTTCCAAAGACAAAAAATTGGTGCGTAAATTTTTATAAAAAAACATATTTTTTTGAGTTTAAATTTAAGAAAGGACCCCGCGTGATTTTTGTTTTTTTACGTGCCGGATCTAATGAGCCCAGCCATGTTCAATTCCGCCCAATAAAACGGCGGATAAAGGTACCTTGAATGTGGAAAAACTGCAAAAACTTATATGATCGCGTTTCGAATTGCTTTTCATACATTCATGTTTGTATTATCATATTCGCGAATCTGTGTGAAAATAGGCCAAAAATTGATCGATACGAGAATAATATGCGTATTTTATCCAAACTCGATTATGGCAGCACATCTTATGCACGTTGCGTTATTTTTAGCCACTTTTAGGGTTTTTGCATAGTATAGTGCATCGAGCGGCACACTTTGGCCGCTAAATGAAACATCGAAAAATTCATAATTATTGGAAGAGATTGAGTCGGTTTATACGAAACCGATTTCAACGAATACGCGAACTGCATGCTTTTTAATGTTGATCATTTTCATATACTGCAACTGCAATATATTTGTTAATTTTGAAAGTCGAAACTCTTAACAGAGGAATCTACCGATATTTAACAATCATCTAAAAGAATTTGAAGAAGAAATCATCGCATGTTTTAGAAGATTTAGACAAAACCATATTCCCCTAACCATAATAAAAAATCAGAAATTGAAAAAAACATTTTGTGGCAATTCAAAAATTAATTTATATTATTTTCAGATATTTTCATGCTTTTATTTGTTTTTCGCGACTATTAAACCGTATTTCAAAGTGATTTGACTAGTATGCAAAGAAAACAAATGTGTTTAACCACTTGTGAGGAAATTCGCGAATTATATCAAATAGGAATCCATTTAATTTATATTTGAAATACTAGATTTAAAACCGCTATAATTTTTGTGCGTAGTATCCGAACAGATTTTGAATCAGCATATTTTCTTTAACCCATGAACCAAAAATCATGAATGTGCTCGCAAAAACATTTTTAATTTTTATACCCTTCACAACACTGTGGTACAGGGTATTATGTCTTTGTGCATATGTTTGTAACAGGCAAAAGGAAACGAGATAGACACATGGTTCCTTTTGAGAATATGCATAAAATCACTTTCAGAAGTGGATTTGTGCATGTCTGTAGATGTTAAATTGTAAACAAAGTACAGGTCGCATATATGATCCCAATTGGATGAAATTTGGCACAAGTCACTTATTTGGCCCAAGGACGAACCCTATTGAAATTGGGAAAGATCGGTTCAGAGTTAGATATAGCTCCCATATATATTTTCGTCCGATTTAAGGTAAATGGGGCACCAAAGTCCCTATATATCTTGCGATTTTCACTAAATTTGGCATAACGTATTGAATTGAGTCTGCAATGATGTCTGCCAAGTTTCGTGAAAATAGGTCAAGATTTAGATATAGCTCCCATATATAGTTTCGTCCGATTTCATGCAAATGGTGCACCAAAGTCCCTATATATCTTTCGATTTGCACGAAATTTGGCACAGAGTACTGACTTAGGTCCAGAATGATGTGTGCTAAGTTTCGAGAAAATCGGTTCAGATTTAGATATAGCTCCCATATATAGTATCGTCCGATTTAAGGTAAATGGTGTACCAAAGTACCTATATATCATTTGATTTGCACGAAATTAGCATAGAGTACTAACTTAGGTCCAGAATGATGTGTGCCAAGTTTCAAGAAAATCGGTTCAGATTTAGATATAGCTCCCATATATAGTTTAGACCGATTTTAGGTAAAAAATCCA
Source organism: Musca vetustissima (assembly GCF_032173495.1). NCBI lineage: Eukaryota > Metazoa > Arthropoda > Insecta > Diptera > Muscidae > Musca > Musca vetustissima. Next base: position 40,655 of record NW_026882653.1, read on the forward strand.
CTAAAGTCCCTATATATATTTCGATTGCACGAAATTTGGCACAGAGTAATGAATAAGGTCTAGATTGATGTGTGTTAAGTTTCGTGAAAATTAATTCAGATTTAGATATAGCTTCCATATATATATTCGTCCGATTTAAGGTAAATTGTGTACCAAAGTCCCTATATACCTTTCGATTTGCAAAAAATTTGGATAGCGTACTGAATTAAGTCTAGAATGATGTGTGCCAAGTTTCGTGAAAATCGGTTCAGAGTTAGATATAGCTCCCATATATATTTTCATCCGATTTAATTGTATGTAATTGGTGCACCAAAGTCCCTATATATCTTTCGATTTGCACGAATTTTGGTATAGAGTACTGAATTCCCTGAAATCAGCTCAGATATAGATAAATAACAAAAACGCGACGTCTGTTAGGATATATATGTACAAAATACCCAAA
>NW_026882654.1:0-41270 GCF_032173495.1 Musca vetustissima
GAAGACCTGTAGAAGTTTTTAAAAAGAGATATTCTGCCTATGGATGGCCTCCTGACGTTCTCCTTTACATTTTATTGGTATTTTATTTGTAGGAGACCTACCGAAGGTCTTCTGTCTACAGTAGTTAGAAGGCCACTAGAAGGACTGCTGCCTATAAAAGACATGTCTATTGGAGACCGGTATGAGGTCTCCAGTCTATGGAAGTTCTCCATTATGTCTTCTGTACATAGAAATCTTGGGTGGGGTTTTTTGTCTTCTGAGAATGGTTCTCTGTATATTTAAGATTTGAAGAAGGTATGGTAAGGTCTATAGAAGAAAAGTAAAAGGTCTTCCTTCTATAAAAGCCCTGTCTTGGGAAGTCATGTATGAGGTCTTATGTGTTCTGATTACCTTTAGAAAGTCTTCTATTTATAGAAGACCTGTAGAACCTGAGAAGGTCTTCTGTGTATACAATACTTTTAGAAGGTCCTCTGTCCACAGAAGATCTATAGAAGGTCTTATATCGATTGTTGTTGTTGAATGTTTTCTGTCTGTGAAGACGCGAGGAAGGTTCTCTGTCTATAGAAAACTAAAAGAAAGTGTTCTGCCTATAGAAGACCTGTAGAATGTCTTCTGCCTACAGAAGACCTGTAGAAGACATTATGTCTATAGAAGACCTATAGAAGGCCTGAAAGAACGTCTTCTGCTTATAGAACTCCTAAAGAAATTCTTCTGTCTGAAGAAAGTCTTCAGCCTATAGAAGACCTGAAGAGAGTCTTCTGTCTATAGAAGACCTGAAGAAAGTTTTCTGTATTTGAAAGACCTGTAGATTGTCTTTTGTCTATAACATACCTTAGGAAGGTCTTTTCCTCTATAGATCTCTATAGAGATCTTCAATCTATAGGAGACCTGAAGAAGGTCTTCAATATATAGAAGACCTATAGAAGGTCTTCTGTATATAGAAGACATGAATAAGGTCTTCTGTCTATAAAATTTATTTATAGTCGTGAAGATAGTCTTCTGGCTATTGAAGACGTAAATAAAGCTTCTCTCTAGAAGACGTGAAGAAGGTCATCTGTCTAAAGAAAACCTGAAGAATGTGTTCTGTCTATAGAAGACTTGAAGAAGGTCTTCTGTCTATAGAAGACTTGAAAAATGTCTTCTGTCTTTAGATTTGAAAAATGTCTTCTGTCTATAGAAGGCCTGAAGAGTGTCTTCTGTCTATGAAAGAACTGAAGAAGTACTTCTGTCTATAGAAGACCTGAAGAAGGTCTTCTGTCTATAGAAGACCTGAAGAAGGTCTTCTATCTATAGAAGCCCTGAAGAAGGTCTTCTGCCTATAAAAGATCTGAAGAAGGTTTTCTGCCTATAGAAGACCTGTAGAAGGTTTTCTGCCTATAGAAGACCTGTAGAAGGTCTTCTTTCTATTGAAGACCTGTAGCAGGCCTTTTGTCTATAGAAGACCTGTAGAAGGTCTTCAGTCTATAGAGGACCTGTAGAAGGTCTTCTATCTATAGAAAACCTGTAGAAGGTCTTCTGTCTATAGAGGACCTGTAGAAGGTCTTCTGTCTATAGAAAACCTGTAGAAGGTCTTCTGTCTATAGAAGACCTGTAGACGGTCTTTTGTCTATAGAAGACCGTAGAAGGTCTTCTTCCTATAGAAGACCTGGAGAATGTTTTCTGCCTATAGAAGACCTGTAGAACGTCTTGTGTCTACAGAAGACCTGTAGAAGGTCTTTAGTCTATAGAAGGTCTGTAGTCTATAGAAGACCTGTAGAAGGTCTTTAGTAGACCTGTCTATAGAAAACTTTAGAAGGTTTTTTTCTATAGAAGACCAGTAGAAGGGTTTCTTTCTATAGAAGACCTGTAGAAGATCTTTAGAACTTCTTTGGAATACAGAAGTCCTTTAGAAGGTCTTTGGTCTATAAAAGACCGGTAGATGGCGTTGGGTCAACTGAAGACCTGAAGGCAGTCTTCCGTCTTTAGAAGGTCTTCTGTATATTGAAGACTTGTAGAAGGTCTTTGGTCTTTAGAAGTCCTGAGAAAGGTTTTCTGTTTATAGAACGTCCGAAGAAAATCTTCTATCTATAGATGGTATTCTGCCAGTAGAAAGCCCGAGAAAAGTCTTCTGTCTATAGAAGTCGTCTGAGTAGAAGACCCGAGAACGGATTTCTGTTCAGCGATGGTATACTTGTAAAAGTTATTCAGAAGACCTACATATCTAAGGACTTCATTCTAAAAAGATTTTCTGTCAAAAACAGGATTTTTTGTCCCCTATGCATAAATCAATCATCCCCCATTTCACCTCCTCCTACTTGGGCAATAACAATAAAGCATATCAACCAAATATTATTATCCTAAACAATTTAACCTGCAAATTCCAAGCTATTAAATTATTTGTTTTGATCCTAACCAAAATAAGAAGAGGGTAGGTGAATTAATATTTCCGTCATAAAAATAACACTTCATTTAAAACACCGCTTCGAGTGAATACTGCAAAAGTAACAACAAAATCTACCATAGCAATTTGTTTTACCTGTGTTCGTGTGTGTAGACTTTTATTTCTTAACCTATTTTACGCCCTGTTATCTAATAAATATTTTCAGCACGTTTCCTTGGAATGGCAACACATGGAAGCATTTGAAATATAATTTTTCGTTCTCGCCTAGATGAAAACGATGGAGGTGTATAGTGGCGCCCAACTGTTTCCAGTCACAATCTTGAGAATCTCAACAACAACCAGCTGCCTGACTGCCAACCTTCTTTCTCCCACACACCACTTCATAAATCCTTGTTGAGTAATTTTTATGCGTTTCTTGTTGCGTTTTAAGATTTCTTGTTGTTCGCATTTTTTCGTTTCCTCTCATTGAAACCTATTTACTGCTCTCGCTCGCTTTCATTGTATACTTCGCATAGGTGTTGTGTGTGAATGTGTGTTTTTCTATGTCAGAGATTTTCTGCGACACTGACTTTATACTGGCCCAGGATAACAGGACATTCTTTGGCATAGTCACAGATTTTGCTTTACTTCGCTTAAAAAAAAAAAAAACTCCCCGACACTTTTATATGAATATATATGTCTTGTAAATAGATTGAAATTTATTATACATAAATCATGGCATTTACACCTGTGTGTGTGTTTTAGTATTAGTCAGATGTACGTGTGGATCGGTTGCAAGTCATTATAGACTTGTATATAGAGATGAGAGTAATAGATTGGGTGTGTGTAAAAGACGTGTAACTTGTTGTGGACCTGATGTGTATCACAACAAATAACAACATCAACAACAACACGTTTTCAATGGATGGTTGTATGGCACAAGAAATTGTTTTCTTTGCAATTTTGAGATTTTTACAGTCTTCTGGGACCATAGTAATCCTGAGAAAATAAATCAATTTAATTATTTCTAATTGAATTTATTGGATATATATTTTGGTGGTTTTGTGGTAAACGAAATTTCAGATTTTATATTAAATTTGTAATTAAATAATAGGACTCGTAGAAGGCCTTCAGTTTATATTCGACGATTATACAGTATTTTATATATATGAGAAGATGTTTCTTTTTTGCCTTTCTCTCTATAGGAGTACTATGTATATAAGGCATCCGGAGGATATACGGAAGATCTCTGTCTAGAAGACCAACATAATTGCTATAGCAGTCAAACAGAAGATATTCATGAATATTCATGCGGAGTGGACCTATAAAAGAAATGCTGTCTACAAAAAATGAAGGCATAATATCTTCTGCCTACACAAATACTATATAAAGTTATCTTTATATAAATGATCTGTAGATTGGCTCAAAATCTCCTGTCTTACAATGACCTTGGGTTTGGTGAATGTGTTCCGTCAAGAGGATAACAGTAGAAGGTTCATTACATAAGATATCCTGCAGATAACTACAAATAATCTGCAGCACATACAGTTATGTTCATGTTTTTCTGGCTGTGGAAGTCCCGCATATTTTGCAGAATTGATCCTAACTTTTAGGAAGGTTGAAGATATTATCTAAATGCTGCTACTATCTAATAAAAACAAGTCAAATTATTCAGTTTATAGTTTTGAAATTAAATTATCGGATTGGTATTAAATTTGATGCTGTGGAAGTTTTTCTCATGTTGCTTCTCTTGGGATTACAAAACTTTCACAAACTTGGCTCGATTAGTTCTTTAGGGTAAGTTTCGTTAATCATTGCTTTTATTCCATCTAAGTAGTCTCTTGTAGCCTGTTCTAGGTGATGTAGTTGTCATCTATCGTTGCCTAGAAACAACGTCCTATGCATTTTATGCATTGGTTCGGGTCGTTGCTTATTTAGTGTTGCAATTTTCCTCTGGGTGGCGCTCCTGCCATTCCTATTGTGTCTTATATTCATATGTTAACAATGATGTCGAGGTTCTTTATTAGAAAGAATGGGGGCTTTGGAAACATTTCATCTGGAGGGGGATGTAATCCTTTTTTTATACCCACCCCACAATTCACAGGCATTTTTATTGTACATAACATCGAACGTGGCCAATCGTCACAGCTTCGCCGTAAGTGGAAGCGTCAACGAGTTGAACTGGAGTAAATCTTCCCAAACGATAGTTATGCAGTAAATGTTCTTCATTGGAGTAGGTTACATTCTCTTTAGCTCCACTTTTTATACCCTTCACCACACTGTGGTACAGGGTATTATGTCTTTGTGTATATGTTTGTAACAGGCAAAAGGACTCGAGATAGACCCATGGTTCCTTTTGAGAATATGCATGGAATCACTTTCTGAGTCGATTTATGCATGTCCGTCCGTCTGTTGATGTTAAATTGTAAACAAAGTACAGGTTGCATTTATCATCCGATTCGGATGAAATTTTGCACAGCTCACTTATTTGGCCCAAGGACGAACCCTATTGAAATTGGGAAAAATCGGTTCAGATTTAGATATAGCTCCCATATATATTTTCGTCCGATTTAACGTAAATGGTCCACCAAAGTCCCCATATATGTTTCGATTTGCACGAACTTTGGCATAGCGTACTGAATTAGTTCCAGAATGATGTGTGCCGAAAATCGGTTCAGATTTAGATATAGCTCCCATATATATTTTCGTCCGATTTAACGTAAATGGTCCACCAAATACCCTATATATCTTTCGATTTGTACGAAACTTGGTATAGTGTACTGAATAAGGTCTAGAATGATGTGTGTAAAGTTTCGTGAAAATCGGTTCAGATTTAGATATAGCTCCCATATATATTTTCGTCCGATTTAATGTACATGGTGTACCAAAGTCCCTATATATCTTTCGATTTGGACTAAATTTGGCATAGCGTACTGAATTAAGTATAGAATGATGTGTGTTAAGTTTCGTGGAAATCGGTTCAGATTTAGATATAGCTCCCATATATATTTTAGATCGATTTAATGTAAATGGTGTACCAAAGTCGCTATATATCATTCGTTTGCACAAAATTTAGCATAGCGTACTGAATTGAGTCCAGAATGATGTGTGTTAAGATTCGTGTAAATCGGTTCAAATTTATATACCTTCCCCCGATTTAATTTTAATTTTGCACGAAGTTTGACATAGCGTACTGAATTGAGTGTAGAATGGTGTGTGTAAAGTTTCCTCAAAATTGTCCGATTTTAAAACCCAAAGCAAGGCCGATTGCCACAGAATTTTGCACAACGTACTATAGTTTGTGTAACATAACATGTGACAAGTTTCGTTGAAATCGGATCATATTTGGATATAGCTTCCATATATAATTTCATCCAATTTTAAAAAATGTTGCATCTTCATGTTTTCTCAGAATAGAATGATGTAATTGCGTATAGAAGTTCAGAAGCCCATATATATTTCCGATCGACTTCGTGTTAATTGGGCTCCAAATATTCAACAGGTGCCCGATTGATATTTGCGCGAATTTTGTCACATTGTAACAAACGAATGACATGTTTATGGATTGATCTAAATCGGTTCACATTTCGATAAAGGTCACATATTTCAGTTCATCCAATTTCATGTTAATGGCCCTTCTGTTAGGATGCATATTTTTAATATACCCATAGTGGTGAAGGGTATCATATAGTCGACCCCGTCCGACTTTACTACTTTCGTTACTGGTTGTGTTTTGTTTTAGGGGATCACCATTCCACAATTTCAATATAAAGATTCTTGACTACAGATTTCAAGGAACCCCATATGTAGGAGAGTATTGCTCACGATCGCAGGATGACAGGATCAGACTCTCAAATAGATTTTTATGAAACCGTTATGAGTGGGCTTCCTCAAAATAAACAAGTGGAAAAGCGTTAAGTTCGGCCGGGTCGAACATTGGATACCCTCCACCATAGATATATTGACAGTGGACCTATATTAATAATTTTTTGTGGAGACATTTAGTACCCAATGTAGCAAATTTCAGCGGATTCGGGTGAAAAACGCGCTCAAGAACCCCAAAATACCGAAAATTGGGGGGTACCGTTATATGGGGGGTACCAGAAAAAATTGACCTATATTTATAATTTTTAGTGGCGAGATTTGCTATCCAATAAGAACTCAAAGTACCAAATTTCGAATTCGGTTGAAAAACACACGCAAGAACCTCAAAATACCGAAAATTGGGGAGTACCCTTATATGGGAGCTATGCCTAAACGTGGACCGATATAGCCCATCTTCGAACTGCCTGCAGACAAAAGACGACTCTATGCCAAATTTTGGGGCTCTATCTCAATTCGTTTAGACGCTAGAGTGATTACAACAGACAGACGGACATGGCTATATCGTCATTACATTTAAGGGAACCAGGCTTTTATTCCTACCTCTATGCATGTATGTATGTGTGCGTGTGTGTGTGTTTGCTACTCATGGCAAATAGCTACAGTTTCACTCTCATGTATGGCAATTTCTTAAGCCTCAAGGTATTTATTACATTTCCAACGGTATGTAGATGAGGTTGTTTTCTAAGCCATTCATTTTTTTCGTTTTGTTTGGGTTTCTCTACCAGACTGTTGCATACCCTAAGGCTTCATGTTCTAGTTCCGGCTTCCATTTTGTTGCTTTGTTTCTATGTATGTGTGTCCTCTGTTATTTCCTTTACTTCCATGCTACATTTTTCCTCTTCCTCTGTTCGTTTTATACATCTACAATTTTCTAGGTTGCTTGCTTGCTGTTCGGGGGGCAAAAACAACATGGTATGAAGCTTTGAGGTTACAGAGGCTACCAGCATTTCCTACTCGAAAAAAATGAAAAACAAGTCAGGAAAAAAAGAAAAATTGTTTTGCTTCGTTTGCCTTATTGTAATTTTAAACGATTGTCAGTGTGAGATGTACGGCAAACGCTGCGTATTCCGGAAATGCTTTAATGAATTACATTGTAATACCGGGCATATGTTTTCACACGGCAACTACCAGCAGCAGCAGGAGCGGCAGCAGAAACAACAACGACAGCATGTTGCTGAATGAATTATTTGCGGTTTTGCACGTTTTCCTTGTTATGTTGCGGTGATGAAAGTGGCGGCAATGATGGCCGCACGTTACATTAGCAAAACGGAAAATGGATCTAATTTACAGGTGTTTTATGGTGCTTTGCTATTTTGGGGCTAAAAAGGAAATGTCATTTTAGGTCGTCAAAACTCAGCAAAATTTTATAATTGATTAATGGTTCTTGTTTGTGAGGGAAAGGATTAATTGACATTTATACATAAATGAAGGATGTAGAAGGAAAATCGAAGGTGGAGATCGAAATGTATTTTCAAGGACCAATCGGCAAACGTCGATTTTCGAAATATTATATAAAGGGCTAACAGAGGAGGAAGCGTGGATTTTTAAAAAATGTTTTCTTAAGGACCATCAGAGGTAGAAGCGTGGACTTTTTTTAAATATATTTTTTCAGAGACCATCAGATCAAGAAGCGTGGACTTTTTTAAATATATTTTCTAAAGGACCATCAGAGGTATAAACGTAGATTTTTTAAATATATTTTCTCAAGGACTATGAGAGGTAAAAGCGTGGATTTTTAAATATATATTTTCTAAAGGACTATCAGAGTTAAAAGTGTGGATTTTTAAATATATTTTTTTTTCAAGGACCATCCGAGGTACGTGGATTTTTAAAATATATTTTCTAAAGGACCATCAGAGGTACAAACGTGGATTTTTTTAAATACTTCTTCTCAAGGGGAACCATAAATATTAGCCTGGATTTTTCAAATAATGTTTTTCAAGGACCATCAGTAGTACAAGCAGGATTTTTGAAGAATTTTTAGAGAATATTTTTTCAAGGGCAAGCGTGGAATTTTAAAGGATATTTTTTTTCAAGGACAAGCGTTGAGTTGTAAAGGATATTTTTTCAAGGACAAGAGTAGAGTTTTAAAGAATATGTTTTCAAGGGCAAGTGTGGAGTTTTAAAGGATATTTTTTCAAGGGCAAGCGTGGAATTTTAAAGGATATGTTTTCAAGGGCAAGTGTGGAGTTTTAAAGTATATTTTTTCAAGGGCAAGTGTGGACTATCCTAGGTACGATCTTGGAATTTTAAAGAATATATTTACAGGGATTCCCGTAATAAATATCTTAAATGTTAATAGAATATTTGATGAAGAACCTTTACAAAAAGAACTTCTTGATCATGAGTTTTGGCATTCCGTCTTATGTAATGACCAAATGACATAACATCTGAACACCGTACTTTCCTGGACCATGTCTGATTGACAAGATTTTCAATAACTACTTCAGAGAGCTGCTCACTCGTAGTAAGACCAAAATTCGCAGTAGATTCACGGCGCCATAGGCCAATGAACACTACGAGCTTCGTTGTAATGCCCCTGGAAACCAAAGGGTGTGTGAAAATACTCTTGATGGCTAGTATGCGAGAATGAATGAAAAAGTGGATAGACCAATTGAAGTAATGCATCATTGTGGTCGTTACAATAAATCATTGGCAGTCACTCTTGAACCCTGGAAGGAAGGACGACAGGACAGAAGTTTAACTTATTCGAAGAGATGAGTGTGTCATTTTAACAGTTTATAGAGCAGCCCGAGAGTAGCAGGACGAACAGAAATGAGTCGTATAAAAGTCCTCTCAGTCTAGGAGGTACCACCACAATTTGCAAAGGGAAATATAGAGTATGTCATCAATAATTCGAAGTCATAAAGCTATGTAACTAAGAGGTACCATTGCCATGTACCAAAAGCAATATTGCGGAAATCATTAACCCTACGGTCAATAACCGGGTACATTTGTACCTTTTTTCGAATAAAAATGCTGTAAAACTTTTAATAATGGAGATATTTGGATCAAATTTTGAAGAACCATTCTTGAGGTATTTTCACACATATCGAAGAAAAAAATTATAAATATTTTCCATATATATAATTTTTAAAATTTTTTAAAGTTATTACCTACGTAGATCAATAACCGTGGTACATTTGTACCCATCCAAAGATAACTCTGTAACTCATTAAAAAATTGGAATATCGTGAGGTTTTTATACCCTCCACCATAGTATGGAGGGTATATTAGTTTTGTTTTTCCGTTTGTAACGCATCGAAATAATCATTTCCGACCCTATAAAGTATATATATTCTTGATCAGCGTAAAATTCTAAGACGATCTAAGCATGTCCGTCTGTCTGTTGTAATCACTCTAGCGTCTAAACGAATTGAGATAGAGCCCCAAAATTTTCCATAGAGTCGTCTTTTGTCTGCAGGCAGGTCAAGTTCGATGATGGGCTATATCGGTCCACGTTTAGGCATAGCTCCCATATAAGGGTACCTCCCAATTTTCGGTATTTTGAAGTTCTTGAGCGTGTTTTTCAACCGAATTCGCTGAAATTTGGTACATTGGGTTCTTATTGGGCACTAAATCCCTCCACAAAAAATATTAGTATAGGTCCACTTTTTCTGGTAGCCCCCATATAACGGTACCTCCTAATTTTCAGTATTTTGAGGTTCTTGAGCGCGTTTTTCAACCAAATTCGCTGAAATTTGGTACATTGGTTTCTTATTGGGTACCAAATGTCCCCACTAAAAATTATATATATATAGGTCCACTTTTTCTTGTAGCCCCCATATAAGGGTACCTCCCAATATCCAGTTTGGGGGGGTTTTGTCCGTATTTTTTCACCAAATTGGCTGAAATTCGGTACTTTGAGTTCTTATTGGGTAGCAAATCTGTGTACTAAAAATTATAAATATAGGTCAATTTTTTCGGGTAGCCCCCATATAAGGGTACCCCCAATATTCGGTATTTTAGGGTTCTTGAGCGCGGTTTTCCACCGAATTCGCTGAAATTTGGTACATGGGGTTCTTATTGGGTACAAAATTTCCCCTCTAAAAATTATAAATATAGGTCCACTTTTTCTGGTAGCCCCCATATAAGGGTACCGCCCAATTTCCAGTTTTTGGGGGGTTTTTGACCGGATTTTTTCACCTAATTGACTGTAATTTAGTAATTTAAATTCTTATTGGGTAGTAAATCTCTTCACAAAAAATTATAAATATAGGTCAATTTTTTCGGGTAGCCCCCATATAAGGGTACCCCCAATTTTCGATATTTTGAGGTTCTTGAGCGCGTTTTTCAACCGAATTCGCTGAAATTTGGTATTTTGTAGTCGTATATGGTAACAAATCTCTCCACCAAAAATTCACCGCGTTTTAGGGGTAGTCCCCATATAACCCTCTTTTTTATATTAAAATAGTTATCTGATTTGTTCCGTGTGTTGCGGTTGGGTAGTCGTCCACAGTCCACTTTTTGGATCTTACAGATTTTAGGAAAAATTCCCATTAAAAATTGCTGAAGTTTGTATTTGGTGTACATAACGGTTTACATAAATCGGTTTGTAGAATTATCGGTATATGCCCACTTTTTGGTATGTTCCCTATATTTTCATTGCATGTATCTGTCAGTATAATTATGGTGGAGGGTATCCAAAGTTCGGTCCGGCCGAACTTAACGCTTTTTCACTTGTTTATTTTAAATTAGTCTATATGGATCTGATCTAGATGTATGAACTGAAAATTATATATACATTAAAATAATATATTTTTAAATCCATGCTTAAATGATAATCTATCTAAAACAATCATAGTAAATTCGTTATAGTTTGAATGGGTTAAGCTTTTTTAGTTATTGGGATCTTATTTAGGTGTTTTATTGGGATCTTATTTAGGTGTTCCTCAACCCATACCGACCATTAGGAAGAGTTTGACTGCGGTACATTTCTATTGGTTTTCTTGTGTTGGGTCCGACGGGCTACATACTCGTGAGGGTGGCTGGTTATAGGATGGTTTTTGAATCTCTTGTACCTTCTGAAGACTTGTGTAACGAATATCGATGGGGGTTATGAGTCAGTCAGCGTCAAACATTTTCATCCATTGGTTCTTCCATGCTGGAAAATCTGCACCTACCAGTTCAAATTGTAGCTATTAGAGGGAAATCATTTCTGAAATAGCAGATTTTTGGAATATCTGTTGGGAGGGGTTTTGTTGTTTATCATCATTGTAGTTTCGATGTCTATTAGTTTTAATTGAAGAAGCTTCGGCTATGAAGCTGGGCAAAGGCTATAGTATGTGGGAGACCACAACCAAACTGTTTGGAGTTCTACAGAGAATAGTTTCGGTTATGTACTTTATTGATGATTTGCTGCACAGTTGTCAGGGGTCCCTAGATCTACGGATCCAGCTTGGTAGTTTGGAGTATCTTTAGATGAGCTAAGCTCCCCCATTCAAGGAGGTGATCATGTCTAAATACGTGTAATCAATTGGTACCTGCATTTAGTGTGGGGCGTTGTTTGACGTTTCATATTGAAAGTAGATAGCCATGTTACCAAGTGCCTGACCCATAAAAAGGCAACGATTAGTAACTTGGCTGTGGGGTTAGATTACAAGGTTAGTGCACACGTATCTCTGTCTCCAAATTCCCTATTAACGGTATCCATATAGACCATGCATTTTATGACAGATGAGCCAGAAACAGACACCAATAATCCTTCAGTTTTTAAAATATTTTCAAGGTATGAATTCAAATCCTGGATTTTTAAGATTTTTTTAAATATATATTTAAATTGGATTTTTTTACAAATCTTTTTCAAGGTGTGTATTTTTTATGAATTCTTTAAATACGTTATATTTTCAAGGCGGGGATTTTTAAGACTTTTTTCAAGACGTGTATTTTATATGAATGTTATTCATGCCTTATCAAGTTTTTAAGAGTAAGACGTGGATTTTTAAAAATATGTTTATATTTTAGGAATAGTTTTAAAGCTTGGTGTTTAAAAAATAGTTTCAATGCGTGATTTAACATTTTTAACCTGGTTTTATTAAGAATATTTTTAGTAAGTTTTAATTAAGCTATGGTATTTAATGTTGAAGTACATCTTTGTTAGTGTTCCACCAATTCTGATGGTTCGTATTGTTGCCATGAGGAATATCCATCCGCCTTGAATTCAATTGAATGCTATCTATGTAAATACCGTTGGGAGTTTTAAGTCAAACCAACTTCCAAGGACAATGGCTGGTGGGCGAATTTCGTTTGAAGCAATTACCACAACGGGATAAGTGGCAATACAATTAGGTAGATGTACCAATTGCGTGTCAGTCGCCGAAACATTGGGTGGAGATTAATTTTATTTCCTTGTTTCAATCATCCGAATATATTTTTAAATTTGAAATTAGGTCCTGGAGCTGGCTTTCTAAGTGGAATACTTTTTTTCAGTAACTCCACTTCTTCTAATTTAAAAATAATGTCATCTCATGGATAAAATTAATAATGTCCTCCACTGTTCCTCATAATTTCCAACATCTACTCATTTGACTTTAGCCAAGCAACGCGAACAGTACAATCCACAACGAAATTTGCGTCTAATTAGTGGAGATTTAAATTGCCATTGTCTGACAGTGAAAATGATTTATCTGAAGCAGTCAGTCAAACCAATCTATCATTTGGAAAATTTACCATTTGTTAAGTGGGACAAAGGAACAAGGCAAATCACTCCCCTGCCCCGCCTTGCCCCACCGCCCAACCAACTACCTTTAAGCACTCCAATGAAAAAAACTCACAAAATTTGTCTTCCTCTAGATGTCCATCAAAATGACAAATTTTCCCAAAAGTGGAACAATTCCTTTCAAAAGCAACGTAGTTCCAGCCGAAATCTCAAAGCAAGCGGAAGAACCGAAACCAAAAAGTAACAAAAAACTCTTCGCGAAGCTAATAAAATTCTATGCACATTTCGCTTGCTTCAGCTACTTTGTCTTCTATTCCCTGTTTATCCTTTCCAAAAATTGTTCACATTTTTCAGGGTTATATTCTCATGGAGGGGATTCCTTGTATTTTTGCATGTAGCCATCCTTTGGATATACAGGAAGTTTTAAGTTTTCTCCAGCGTCATTTTAGACGACTCGGCTAAGAAGTATACAATGTTCCATTGTTGTGTTGAATAAATCCAATACTTGAAGGAAGAAAGGACGAAGCAAGCTGACGTTACCAGTGCGATAACTGATGGCTGCATATTTATGTTGGATAATTTTGTGCTGAGTATTAAAGTATGCTGCCTAAATGTCTGTAAGTAATATCCTAGCGAAGGAAAAGTTGCTGACAGGGATGGCATGTCGTAAATTATAAGGCATGTCGTAGATATAAAAATATCATTAAAAAATATAATCTAAAATCTAAGTTTGTGTGGATCAATCCTTGAAAAAATATCCTTTAAAAAATCAAAGCCTTGTGTAGGTCGATCCCTGAAAAAAATATCCTTTAAAAAATATTTGCTTGTGAGTCTGTTGGTCCTTGAAAAAAAATTCTTTAAAAAGTCCACACCTGTGTGTCCTTGAAAAAATATTTGCCTGTGAGTCTGATGGTCCTTGAAAAAATATTCTTTAAAAAGTCCACGCGTGTGAGTCTGATAGTCCTTGAAAAAATATTTGCTGTAAGTCTGATGGTCCTTGAAAAAATATTTGCTGTAAGTCTGATGGTCCTTGAAAAAATATTTGCTGTAAGTCTGATGGTCCTTGAAAAAATATTTGCTGTAAGTCTGATGGTCCTTGAAAAAATATTTGCCTGTGAGTCTGATGATCCTTGAAAAAATATTCTTTAAAAATTCCACGCCTGTGAGTCAGATAGTCCTTGAAAAAATATTTGCTGTAAGTCTGATGGTCCTTGAAAAAATATTTGCCTGTGAGTCTGATGGTCCTTGAAAAAATATTTGCCTGTGAGTCTGATGGTCCTTGAAAAAATATTTGCCTGTGAGTCTGATGGTCCTTGAAAAAATATTTGCCTGTGAGTCTGATGATCCTTGAAAAAATATTCTTTAAAAAATCCACGCCTGTGAGTCTGATGGTCCTTGAAAAAATATTCTTTAAAAAATCCACGCCTGTGAGTCTGATGGTCCTTGAAAAAATATTCTTTAAAAAATCCACGCCTGTGAGTCTGATGGTCCTTGAAAAAATATTCTTTAAAAAATCCACGCCTGTGAGTCTGATGGTCCTTGAAAAAATATTCTTTAAAAAATCCACGCCTGTGAGTCTGATGGTCCTTGAAAAAATATTCTTTAAAAAATCCACGCCTGTGAGTCTGATGGTCCTTGAAAAAATATTCTTTAAAAAATCCACGCCTGTGAGTCTGATGGTCCTTGAAAAAATATTCTTTAAAAAATCCACGCCTGTGAGTCTGATGGTCCTTGAAAAAATATTCTTTAAAAAATCCACGCCTGTGAGTCTGATGGTCCTTGAAAAAATATTCTTTAAAAAATCCACGCCTGTGAGTCTGATGGTCCTTGAAAAAATATTCTTTAAAAAATCCACGCCTGTGAGTCTGATGGTCCTTGAAAAAATATTCTTTAAAAAATCCACGCCTGTGAGTCTGATGGTCCTTGAAAAAATATTCTTTAAAAAATCCACGCCTGTGAGTCTGATGGTCCTTGAAAAAATATTCTTTAAAAAATCCACGCCTGTGAGTCTGATGGTCCTTGAAAAAATATTCTTTAAAAAATCCACGCCTGTGAGTCTGATGGTCCTTGAAAAAATATTCTTTAAAAAATCCACGCCTGTGAGTCTGATGGTCCTTGAAAAAATATTCTTTAAAAAATCCACGCCTGTGAGTCTGATGGTCCTTGAAAAAATATTCTTTAAAAAATCCACGCCTGTGAGTCTGATGGTCCTTGAAAAAATATTCTTTAAAAAATCCACGCCTGTGAGTCTGATGGTCCTTGAAAAAATATTCTTTAAAAAATCCACGCCTGTGAGTCTGATGGTCCTTGAAAAAATATTCTTTAAAAAATCCACGCCTGTGAGTCTGATGGTCCTTGAAAAAATATTCTTTAAAAAATCCACGCCTGTGAGTCTGATGGTCCTTGAAAAAATATTCTTTAAAAAATCCACGCCTGTGAGTCTGATGGTCCTTGAAAAAATATTCTTTAAAAAATCCACGCCTGTGAGTCTGATGGTCCTTGAAAAAATATTCTTTAAAAAATCCACGCCTGTGAGTCTGATGGTCCTTGAAAAAATATTCTTTAAAAAATCCACGCCTGTGAGTCTGATGGTCCTTGAAAAAATATTCTTTAAAAAATCCACGCCTGTGAGTCTGATGGTCCTTGAAAAAATATTCTTTAAAAAATCCACGCCTGTGAGTCTGATGGTCCTTGAAAAAATATTCTTTAAAAAATCCACGCCTGTGAGTCTGATGGTCCTTGAAAAAATATTCTTTAAAAAATCCACGCCTGGTAGTCCGCCTTGTGTTTGTCGATATCCACGTCATATTTATGACCAGAAACCATCCATCTCTGATGTATTAAATTACCCTATAGCCTCCATCTAAAATAAATTTACATTAACATTAGCCCACCGCCATATCCTGGATTCAGTCACTTAATATTGTCCTTGTCCGCCACGAGTAGTCACTGTGAATTGTCATTTTATCATTTTCAAGACAACATTTGCCTGACTAATATTTTCCTGCCAAACTCGTTTTAAGGAGATTAACAATGATACTCCTCCCCAACCAGTCAACAGCGGGTATCATTAATTATCGCTCGCACCATCGGCATCATTGTCAGTTCATCGTAACTCTCAGCCTTTGCAATAATGTTTTGGCCAAAAAAGTGTATTAGAAACTGTTAACTTGGCAAAATTAAATACAATTTAATTTCAGGTCGTTGTATGTCCTTGTCCTTCGAAGCCATGAGTTGTGAAATTTGGATCCTGGATTTGTGTTACGTTAACATATCTTTAATTAATTCATCTCAGCTCACTCGTTGATTCATTTATTTATTCGTTAAATATATATTTACCTCCGGTTGTGGCCACATTTATTAACGTGTCAGACAGAATTATGGTTAAATATGAAAAATGTAATTTTCGGCTAATGTTCGGTTGGCTTGTGACAGTAATCGGTTAAAATATCGTTGTGATAAATGATATTTGTTAGTTTTTCTTTTCTGATTTGATGGAAATTTATGAAATAACATGACAGAAGTATTTCATCATTAAACAAAGTGGAAGACAGCGATGAAACAATACCAAAGACCAAAATCCACGCCTTGTATAGGCCTGTGATTTTTTTTTTATAAAAAATCCACGCCTTGTATAGGCCTTTGAAAAATTATTTTTATAACAAATCCACTCCTTGTCTTTGAAAAATTACTTACTTAGCTAGCAAGCTTGTGACAGAACTTTCGTTCTATAAACCGAGCTTAGAAAATATTTTCAGGCTCGTCGGTCTTTTGCGCAGTTTTTTTCAATTTGAAAGACCATTTTCGGCGATGTTGTCTTCGACTTGACCTTTCCAATGTGTTATTGGCCTTCACCTTCTGCGTGAACCATCAGCTGGTTCGCTTTTATATGCCTTCTGGGCTAAGGCATCTTCATCCATTCTCACAACATGACCCAGCCAACGTGGTCGCTGCAGCTCAATACGTCTAACAATGTCGATGTCCGAGAATAGCTGATACAACTCATGGCTCATTCACGGTCAACGCAGATCGACCCATAGATCTTTCGGAGAATTTTTCTCTCAAACACTCCAAGAGCCGCCTCATCTGCTTCCGCAAACACCCATGCTTCAGATCAGTCTAACAGCACGGTAGTATCAGTTTGGTCTGGCGGGAGGTGGCCCTGATTGCGAGTTGTAGCAGCGGTTGGCCATCACTATCCCTCTCCGAGTTTCAAAACTGATGTCATTCGTTTTGTTTATGGCGGTACCAAGGTATATAAAATCTTTGACTACCTCGAAGCTGTAGTTCTCAAGTTTCACAGTTGGTTCGAGTCTACTGGACGTCCTGCGCGCGCCAGACCCCCTTTGGCAGATTCCTTCTCAATTTGTTCAAAGGTGGCTGTTACCGCTCTCAATGTTCGACCGATTATTTCGATGTCATCGGCGTAGGCGAGTAACATGTGTTGTTTGGTATACAGAGTGCCATTTCTATTCTATTCACTTTTGCCACTCGTATGACTTTTTCCAGCAGGATGTTAAAAAGGTAACACGACAAACTGTCACCTTGTCTGAATCCTCCTTCGGTATTAAAAAGGGCTCCGAGAGGTCATTTCCGACCTCAACTGCTGATCTTGTGCCATTTAAAGTTATCCATGCCAAACGCAGAAATGGGTTTATACACCTCTGAACGGATAGGGCTGTCGAATGCGGCTTTATAGTCGACGAATAGGTCGATGTTGTTTGGGTTTTTGTGGTGGGTTTTTTCCAGGATTTAGCGCAGAGAGAAAATCTGGTCAATGGTGGATTTGCCAGGTCTGGAACCACATTGGTATGATCCAATAATGTCATTGACCATTGGCTTCAATCGTTCACACAGCACACTGGATAGCACTTTATATGCCATGGGAAGAAGCCTAATTCCTCTATAGTTTGCACATATCATCTAGTCTCATTTTTTGTGCACGGGACACAGGATGCTGAGGTTCCAATCGTTGGACATGCATTCTTCTAGCCGAATTGTACTAATCAGCTGGTGCATGCTCCTTACCAGCAGTCTTACCCACCAGTCTTGAATAGTTCGCCTTGTAACCCATCGGCACCTGTTGCTTTACTATTCTTCAGCCGATTGATTGATATTCTGACTTCATCTTGGCTAGGTGGTATACACTCTATACCGTCATCTATTATTGGTTCTGGGGTATCCACTTCACCGCTACTTTTTGATACCAGAAATTTTTCAAAATGCTCCTTTCAGACCTCAGGACGCTGTCTGTATCTGTCACCAGATTTTCATCTTCTTCTCTACAGGAGGATGTGCCTGCACCAAAGCCTTCTGTTTTGTGTTTTACCCGTTGGTAGAATTTTCGGACTTCATTCTGACTCCTGCACATCTCGATTTGCTCACGCTCACGTTTTTCTTACTCTTTCTTCTTTTTTTCGAAAAATACATTTCTTATCTCTCCTTCTATACCGATAATTCTCCATCGAATTAAGTGTTGCTACTGTCTGCAGGGTTACTCTGTACGCTGCGTTTTTCACATCAGTAGCATTACGACACTCCTGATCGTACCATGAGTTTCTTGATGGTGGTTTTTGGTACCCAAGTACTGCTTTTTACCCAAGTGTTGCTTTTTCTGCAGTTTGTAGGGAGTGGACAATTCTTTGCCATTGTGCTTCTATACTATTATCGGGACAAGAAGTGTTTTCGTCAAGCAGGTGGGTAAGTTGTGCGGAGTAGGCCTCTGCTACCTATTGTGTTTGCAGCTTTTCAACGTCGATTTTCCGTGTTACATTAACTCCCACCTTTGCTGCTACATGAAGACGGGTGCGTACCTTGGCTGCCACAATGTAATGGTCCGAATCGATATTCGCTCCCCGGATCGATCGGACGTCTAAAACACTGGATGAATGCCTTCCGTCTATCACAACATGATCGATTTGATTTCTCGTTGTTCGATCGGGAGAAATCCAAGTGGCCTTGTGAATATCGAGATGCTTGAATCTGGTGCTGCTAACTACCATGTTTTTTGCTGCCTCGAAATCAATCAACCTCATGCCATTGTCTGATGTTTCTTGATGGATGCTGTGGGGCCAAAGATATTTTCCCTTTGAAAAAATGTATTTTTAAAAAATCTACACCACGGACATTGAATTGCTTTATTTTTTCCCCATCTGTTTCTCGAATTATAAAATTAGAGCAATTTTAATAAATCCCATTTAACAAAACAACCCATATTACATGCCTGTATCCAATCAGCCAGCACTTGAAAGTTCATAGTAAATTAGAAAGAAGTACCTCTTAATCAAAAACTTTTGTTCAGTATAAAACTTGGAGGTGTTTTGATTGAATTAGTTGATCACTTAGTTGCGATTAAGACAAAGGCACTTCACAAGGCCCAGAATTGAGCGTAGATGTCCAGCAGACTTCGAAAAGAGCCTCTTAATTCAGTGTGTGTGTGTTAATACGACTACAAGAACACACACAGCCTCTAACTATTTACACGTAGTGATGGTGATTTATTGCAAAATTTCTATACGAACGATGGATTGGGGGACAGATAGTAAGCACTTGTCCGGCATGAAATTACGTTAAATTGTGAAAAATGAATTAAAAGAAAATAGATTGGAATTTCTAAGATTATTTTAAAGGGGGAAAATGGAAAAAAATGTTTAGCTACTTTTATTAAATTATTCAAACCACTTGAAAGAATAGACTTCCCTAGCTCCATTTTAAGTATCTGAAATGAAAAAAAATCTCTACCACAAATAGCATGCATCCTCATCATAAAAATGAGCCTGAATAAATTAACCACGACTTGAAAGAGAGAATACGAATTCACATTACCCCGCATAGGGTCGAGTGACAAAGTTTGGTCTTGTGCCACGACACAAGTGTCACTAAAACCAATCCATCAAATTAATTGCTTGGCGACGACAACGATGATTTAATAGAATTTAATTTGCATCTCAATCTCGACCATGCTGATGATGATGGTTTCTTCTTCTCGGCATTTTTTTTGAAATTCCATTTCATGTTGCACAGACCACGACAACCATACGCAACTAGTCACAGCCACATCGAAAATCAGCACTCAGATAATGTCAATGTCATTTTGTCGTACTGTCACATTTCACTCAACCGTCCGTCCGTCCGCCCGCACAAAACACAAACGCACACACACACACACATCCCCAAAGCAAATGAATGGAAATGGAATATAAATGCAAAATATAATGAGACCGCACAAGCAAAATCTGACTTTGTAATGAACAAAAAAAAAATCTGCATATTTTGGAGGGCAGGAGATGCTGCACCGATCTGGAGTTCAGAAGGCTGGCATATGTTGGAGAAAGGAAGTGCAATGAAATAAAGCTACTATAAGAGTAGCTTACATACAACTTCAACATATGTCCAAAATATAATTATAAGGATATTAGGGTGGCACGAATAAAAAATATATTTTGAAGGGCGTGGATTTTTTATACCCTTCACCACACTGTGTTACAGGGTATTATGTCTTCGTGCACATATTTGTAACAGGGTTCCTCTTGAGAATATGCATAGCATCACTTTCTGAGTCGATTTATTCATGTCCGTCCGTCTGTCTGTCTGCCTGTCCGTGTTAAATTGTAAACAATGTACAGGTCGCATTTATTATTCGAATTGGATGAAATTTGGCCCAGCTCATTCATTTGGGCTAAGGACGAACCCTATTGAAATTGGGAAATATCGGTTCAGATTTAGATATACCTCCCATATATTGCTTCGTCCGATTTTCAGTGAATGGTGCACCAATGTTCCTAAATATCATTCGATTTGCACGAAATTTGGCACAGCCTACTGAATTAAGTCTAGAATGATGTGTGCTAAGTTTCATGAAAATCGGTTCAGATTTAGATATAGGTCCCATATATATTTTCGTCCGAATTTAGGTAAATGGTGCACCAATGTCCCAATATATCATTCAATCTGCACGAAATTTGGCATGACGTACTGAATTGAGTCTAGAATGATGTGTGCAAAGTTTCGTGAAAATCGGTGCAGATTTAGATATTGCTCCCGTATATATTTTCGTCCGATTTTATGTAAATGGTGTACCAATGTCCCTATATACCCCTCGATTTCCACGAAATTTGGCACAGCGCACTGAATTAAGCCTAAAATTACGTGAAAATCGGTTCAGATTTAGATATAGCTCCCATATATATTTTCGTCCGATTTAAGGTAAATGGTGCACCAAAGTCCCAAAATAGCCTTCGATTTGCACGAAATTTGGCACAGCGTACTGAATTAAGCCTAGAATGATGTGTGCTAAGTTTCGTGAAAATCGGTTCAGATATATTTCGTCAGATTTAACGTAAATGGTGCACAAAAGTCCGAACATATTTTTCGATTTGTACGAAATTTGGCATAGCATACTGAATTGAGTCTAGAATGATGTGTGTTAAGTTTCCTGAAAATCGGTTCAGATTTGCTTCCGTATATATTTTCGACCGATTTTATATAAATGGTGCACAAAACTCCTAATGTTTATCCGATTGGGTTTTGTTGAAATTGGTGCAGATAGCTTCCATATCTATTTCGAACGGGTGTCTGATTGAGATAAAATTTTTGAAAGTGCGGCATACCGAATAGCGTGTATCAATTTCGATATAAATCATTTTCCATAAATTTGTCCCATGGTCATGGGACAAATTTAAAGTCACAGAAAGTCATGAGTATATTTCTTCGAGGGAACATTGACATACAATTGTAAGGTCCGATTTTACTACTTCCTTACTGGTTTAGAATTAATTTTTCAAAGGCCTCAAAATATTTTAGAAAGACCTTTACAAGGCTTGGATTTTTAAAAATATTTTTTCACCTCAATATATTTTTTGCACTTTCATACATACCCACTGCCATGTATGTGCACATCAAGCATGCACAAAAACCTCAGCTTGTTTGTTTGTTTCTGTTGTTCAATATGCATTAAATTGTGAATGTATATATGTTTATATGTGTATGTGTGTGTGCGTGCGTGCACTTTCTCATTAATGAACAATTATGCGCATATTTATGTTGATTGTTTATTAAAGCATAATTTATTCTTTTTATGCTTCATTGGCCATATGACATGACTACAATGATGATGATGATGCTGTTGCTGCTTCTGACGATGATGATGACGACGACGATGTCAAGAATGATGATTAAGGGTTCATGCTACTCAAACCTCTGCCCAGAATTAATTCATGCTGCCGTCCACTCAACCAGCCAGCCAGCCATTGATAATGCTGGGGCATTACAACAAATGTTTCACAAATTTTAACAAGTATTTTGTTTTTTTGTTTTCGTTTCTTTAATATATTCAAAATAAAGTTGAAAAGCTTTCCTAGACATAGGTCCACTTATAAGGGCGAAGTGGCTGTCTTCAAAAGTCTTTTAAAAATATGAAATTCTTGAATTTTAATTTTAAATATGAAAATATGTATATTTTGCCTACGTTCGAACAAAATTGAGGGGAGAGAAAGAAGGAGGATATCTAATACTTAAAATTGTAAGATTATTTTGGGAAACATTGCCGACATATTGAAGGGCTGGCCTTCTATACATCGCTTAAAGAGCGGTCAAATGTAAGGCTTCCGTATAAATAAAGGATATATTTTAATATTCTACACAACTATGTTGTAAGGGTTATACAACGGTATGTGACTCTAAGAGTTTGTAACGTTGATTCTAGACCCACCTTTTAGTATACCGATCCTCATATTCAGACTAGCTGAGTCCATCTACACATGTAAGTCCATCCGTCGATCCGTGTGCGGCCAAAGAAGACTCCTATATAATATAATATAATGGACCAAAAATATTATAAAATATACCAAGAACTTTATTTTTTGCTTTCCTGACCGCTCTGGGGCTAAAATTATGACCCGAATATCACGAAATTACGGATTTACACCGAGAAGAGAATTTTTCCATGGAAAAAGCATGACCCTTTTCCTTATAATCGGACAATATTTAGAAGACCCAGGCTTTTGAGTAAAAAATTGCATAAATGGCCAGAGAAGTTGACAGAAAATTGATGCAAGTTATATTGTATGCAGGGTTGCCCATATTCGACGGACCCATGTTTTTTTTAAATCAATGAAAAAAATAAAAAATTGGCGGTTGGCAATGTTAATCATTTAATTTGTTCCAAGTAGATTTGTTTACATCAATTTTTGAATATGTTATCTCTCAAATGGCCGCCTCTGGCGTTGATGACGTATTGTGCCCATTTTGCATTTTCCATCGTTTTTGCCAACATTTCGGCCGGTATAGCGATTATTTCTTCACGAATGTTGTCCTTGAGCTCTTCTACGGTCCTTAGCTTGTTAACGTAAACCTTTGACTGCAAATATCCCCACAAGATGAAGTCAGGCAGCGTCAAATCGGTGGTGGCCAGTCCAAATCACCACTTTTCGACATCAATCGGCCCGGAAACAAATTCTTCAGAAAATCGATTGTTATGCGACTTGTGTGCTTGTTGAAACCAGAACTGCCCCATACGCTTTCGACGAATAATTGGCATCACAAAATTGGTCATCATGTCGCGATAACGCTCCTGATTGATGGTAACAGCATGGCCATTTTCATTTTGGAAGAAAAACGGTCCAATGACCGTTTTCGCACTAACGCCGCACCAAACTGTTACTTTTTCGTCATGAAGAGATACTTCTTGAATCTCCTAAGGATTCTCAGTGGCGTAAAGACGGCAATTTTGCTTATTTCCTGTTCCATTCAATGTGAAATGGGATTCATGGGACATGAAAATTTTGTTCTAAAATTGCTCGTCATCTTCGGCCATTTCGATGACTCTTTGGGCCCATTCCAATCGACGAGGCTTGTCCGCAGGCAACATTCTTTGCGTCAATTGAATTTTGTACGGGAACAAATGCTAATCAATGCGAATAATCCGTTGTAAAGTGGACCGAACCATACACAACTGCTGAGAACGGCGTTTTTGGGATGTTCTTGGGGACCTCTCAACACTGGCTCGTAAGGCAGAGATATTCTCGGCCCATCGCCTTGGTCGACTTTTATATGCCCTCTTCGGATGAGAAAGAGCCTTACCAGTCGAAATACACGCTTAATGATGTTCTTTTAATGTTTTAAAAGCACGTTGAGCTTTCACAATTGACTTCTTCTGTTGAATGTAAATTTCAACTATTTCAGAGCGCTCGCGTGGCGTGTATTGGGTCATGGAAAAAATCTGCTTGGACTGACGCTTCAAACGCGGTATGTCATTAAGCGATGTGACATCTCGGTCAAAAGTTATGGTGTTGCCAGATGGGTCCGTCGAATATGGGCAACCCTGTGTTGTTGTATGTATTCCGGTGTGGGAGTTATACGAAAATATTTACAGTGGTTACATATTTTGCTGCAACACGTAATGCGATGGAAAATTATCGCGAGAAAGGGAGAGGAGAAACGTATTTTCATAAAAAATGAAGAAAGAAGAAGAAAACGTGACCGTGAGCAAATCCTCTTGGTAAAGTTGGAAACCTGGTGACACATACAGGTAGCGTGCTGAGGATCTGGAAAGAGCATTTTGAAAAACATATGATATCGAATAGTGGCGGTGAAGAGGATACCCCAGAACCAATAAGAGATTAAGGTCAGAGTAGCAATTAATCGGCTGAAAAACAATAAAGCAGCAGGTGCCGATGGATTACCAGACGAATTATTCAAGACCGGTGGCCAGATGCTGGTCAGGAGCATGCACCTGCTGATTTGTAAAATGTGGCTAGAGGAATGCATGTCCAATAATATGTGCCAACTATAGAGGAATAAGTCTCCTCCCCATCGCATATAAAGTGCTATCCAGTGTGCTGTACGAACGACTGAAGCCAATGGTCAATGACATTCTTGGACCAGTGCGGCTTCAGGCCTGGAAAATCCACCATTGATCAGATTTTCACTCTGCGCCAGATCCTGACAAAAAATAAAGATAAACACATCGACACATTCCACCTATTCGTTGACTATAAAACCGCATTCGGCAGCCCTATCGGTTCAGAGTTGTTAAAAGCCATGACTGTGTTTGGCATTCCTGTAAAATTAATACGTAGGAAAGGATACCGAATGAGGATTCAGACATGGTGACAGTTTGTCGTGTGATCTGTTCAACACCCTGCTTAAAAAACGTCATACGAAATGCAAATGTGAACATAAATGGCTCTCTGTACGCCAAACAGCATATGTTACTCGCCGACGACATCGACATAATGGGTCGAACATTGCGTGCGGTACAGCCACAGTAAATGGCGAGAAGACCAAGCTGATGGTATCAACGCGCAAGACGTCCAGTATACTCGGACCAACGGTGGAACTTGAAAACTACAGCTTCGAGGTAGTGAACGATTTTATATACCTCGGTACCGCCATAAACAAGACTAATAACATCACCTTTGAAATCTGGAGGACAATAGTGTTGGCCAATAAATGATACGTCTAATATGGTCTGAGTAAGGCCACCTCTCGGTAGACCAAGCTCACACTCTACAAGACGCTGATATTACCCGTACTGTTGTATGGATCTGAAGCATGGGTACTTTCGCAAGCAGATGAGGCTGCTCTTGGTGTGTTTGAGAGAAAAATTCTCCGGAAAATCTAGGGGCCGATCTGCGTCGAATAAACCATGAGCTATACCATCTATTCTCTGACATCGACATAGTCAGACGTATCGAGCTGCAGCGACTACGATGGCTAGGCCATATTGTGAGAATGGATGAAGATGCCCCAGCTCAAAAGTTATACAAAAGCGAGCCAAGTGATGATTCACGCAGAACGGGAAGATTACGAATCCGATGGAGAAATTAAGTAGAGGACAACATCTGGGAAAATGGTCTTTCAAATTGGATGAACAATCGTTCTGTCGGAAGCCAGCTACGTAAGTAATTAAGTAAACTGATGATTTAAAGCGAATTTCCAAAATGGCCCAATGTACCCAATGGTCCCACGTTGAAGAGCGGTTTCTCAAAAATATCTCTTGGGGTGTTCGAGCCCTAGATACAAAAACATAGCATTGTGGCGTAGAAGACCCAATCCGGTTTCATTTTTTATTTAAAATAAAATTTATAAGCGTTTATAAGACCGATTTAGCCGATAGGTGAGATAGATGAGAGTATGCAATATTATGGCGCTCAGGGGGTCATTCTAACTCGTTTATTTTTTCTGGAATGTATCCGAAGAATCCAGGAAATGATATTATATTCTACCACTCATTATTGACCGAAAAGTAGTCACATAAACAAGTTTGCCAAAGAAACAAACGACAATTTGTTTCGAAGTTCTTCTTCCACTATCACGGTTCGACTTTTAGTACGATTTATTCACCTATGCACCAATACCAAGTGGGAGTTGTATACACAATTGTATACACTATCGTTCGGAAACTTATTGAGCCACATTTTAATGTTTATAGCGTAGATGAATTTACGTGTGCGGACAATAACACCCAAAATATGTTTTTATTCCGTATTTGGTTTTGGTATTTTTTGTATGCCAACATTCGCTTATGTAGAAGCCCCTCAGAACACATGTACTTCCGTGTGTCTGTTCATACATAAAAAGGCTGATTACTTTTAAATTATTTGTGTAGCATAATTCTGTATGAGACAGAATTATACAGACACAGACTAACAGAAAGGAAAAAACACCCTTTGTTATTGTCATCTAACACATGTGAACACGCTCCCATTTTTTTGTCGTTGTAGTCAAATGCATATTAAATAGTTTGCGACAGGACAAAGGATGAAATAAAAACAAAGCGGAACCAAAAAACATAACACATGGTCTGAGATAACAACCAACCAACCGACTGTCAACAAAAAACTTTATTACGGTAAGCCTAAAAGTATACAACAAATGTATTTAATAATTTAAAAAAGGATGTAGAAAACATAAGGATATTGTGGTTGAGAGTGAATGTTGGTGTGTGTGGGTGCTTTTGAGCGAAAGTGCACATAATACCTAATACTTTAGCATATGTATGTAGGTGTGTCTGTGTGTGTTTTATCCTTTCTGTAGAATTTTTGCTGAGCATAATGTTGGTTGCACATAAATATAACATACCAACTTGAAGAGTAACATCAAAAACACAAAAACTGGAGAAAAACTTTTGAAAAATGACAACAT
The DNA here is from genome assembly GCF_032173495.1 of Musca vetustissima. Lineage (NCBI taxonomy): Eukaryota > Metazoa > Arthropoda > Insecta > Diptera > Muscidae > Musca > Musca vetustissima. The sequence continues at coordinate 27,048 of NW_026882654.1, forward strand.
AAACTTAATGCTGTTTTTAAGGACTTTTATAAATGGCAAACACGGAAAGTGAAATTGGTGGCATTACTATAAAAATAAAAAATGTTTTCTTTTTAACAAATTTTTTACAAAATGTTTTGTAAGGGTCTTATTCGGACCGCAATATAAAAAAATTATGGATAAATTAATACCGAAATTTTGTCGGTACCGTTATATGGGAGGTATAGGAAGATTTGACAAATAATGGAAGCTTAAACCAGTAAGGAAAGTAATAAAGTCGGACTGGGCCGACTATATGATACCCTTCACAACTTTGGGTATATTGTACATATGTATCCTTACAATGGCATGTCAATGTTCCCGCATGTCTTGATACACGCTATTCGGTACGTCGCACTGTTAAAAATTTAATCTCAATCAGACACCGGTTCGAAATACATATGGAAGCTAGCTACATCAGCACCAATTTCAACAAAACGGAATAATGTCATTTAAGTCTCAATCGAAATCTGAATTAATTTTCCCGAAACGTACCACACAGCATTCTAGACTCAAATTCATGCAAATCGAAGAATATATAGGGACTTTGGTGCACCATTTACTTTAAATCGGACGAAAGTATATTTGGGAGCTATATGTAAATCTGAACCGATTTCCAGAAATCTTGGCACACTTCATTCTAGATTAATTTCAGCACGCCGGGCTGAATTTCTTGCAAATCGAGAGATTTGCAGAAGAACCAAAAAATATTTTTTTCTCGCGTTATCCAACACCATCTTTAGCTACTGAATAGTTCTACAACTTTTAAGCATTTATAACGAAAATTCGTTCACAAATTGAGAGCTTTTCCGTTTTCATACTATTTTCTATAAAATTCATGCTAAGAACCATTGCAAATAAATGTGATAAATAAATAAAAATTTAGTGATTTAATTCTTAAACGTTATAGAATTTGAACGACCAGGATTAAAAAATCACATCATCATATTATTTTACTATGCATACACTTATTTTCAAATTTCACTTTATTAACCTGTTACCTCAGTACTTTGAAAGTAGAAACATCTACAAATATTGTATTTTGTATATAAATATAAACATTTATAAGCCATATTCCTGAGTAAATTCATCATTGGGAGATTGGGGAGGCATATACACGGTTCTTGATTGATATGAGCATATGCAATTTAAGGGGACCCCCCATTCTCGAGGCCAAAAATTTTGTTGATGTAATTCGAATCTACACTAACTAAAGAATGTCCCTACAAAATTTCAAATGAAAATCTCAAGAACTCTTGAAGATATAGCCGATTTATTGTGTCAGCATCAAGTGACGGATAAAGGGCTTCTCAAACTTTAAACGCGTTTTTCTCTCTTACGAATGGCGGGCACCATAACTCAAAAACTAATGACCCAATCGATTCCAAATTTTTACACGTTTCTCCTTGAGTGTATAGCTATCATATGAACTAGGATAAAGCCAATCGGTGAAGATCTTCTTTATTTTTTAACTTGGTTTTTGGTAAAAAATCGGCGATTTACCAAAAATATTTTTTCAAAGGTCAGCCATTTTGTTAATTTTAGAGCGAAGTCAATAATCCTAGTTCATACGAGAGCCAGACATGTACTCTTTCTAACACCGTTGGAATTTTCAGATAATGGACTAAACTAATTATAGGATTAAACAACTTGCTTCGTTTAGTGTATATCTCATGAATGTGCTCACCGTAGCTACTTTGCAATTGGGTTCCAATGACGAAAATTTGGTGCATAAATTTTTATAAAAAACATATTTTTTGAGTCTAAAATTAAGAAAGTCCATTGAAATTCCGTGGAACCCCGCGTGATTTTAGTTTTTACGTGCCGGATCTAATGAGCCCATCCATGTTTAATTCCGCCCAATAAAACGGCGGATATAGGTACCTTGAATGTACGAAAAACTGCAAAAACTTATTTTGACAAATTCACGTATATAATCGCGTTTTTCTTCAAATTGTGAAAAGTCGAAAATACATCGATACGCGAATAATATGCGTATTTTATCGAAAATTGATTGTGGCGGTTCTTACCAATTATTTTAAAACAGGTGTACTTTTGTGTATTTTCATTGGAGATTACTGAAATCGCTGCGTAATTTTTAGCGCTTTTTATACCATTCCCCACACTGTGGTACAGGGTATTATGTCTTTGTGCATATGTTTGTAACAGGCAAAAATAATCGAGATAGACCCATGGTTCCTTTTGAGAATATGCATAGAATTACTTTCTGAGTCGATTTATGCATGTCCGTCCGTCCGTCTGTTGGTGTTAAATTGTAAACCAAGTACAGGTCGCATTTATGATCCGAATTGGATGAAATTTGGCACAGCTCATTTGTTTGGACCAAGGACGAACCCTATTGAAATTGGGGAAAAATCGGTTCAGATTTAGATATAGCTCTCTATTTTCGTATATTTCCTATATATCTTTCGATTTGAATGAATTTTGGCACAGCGTAATGAAAAAGGTCTAGAATGATGTGGGCAAAGTTTCGTGAAAATCGGTTCAGATTCAGATATAGCTCCCATATATAGCTTTGCCCGATTTTATGTAAATAGTCCACTAAAGTCCCTGGATATTTTTTGATTTAAACGAATTTTGGCATATCGTACTGAATTAAGTCTACAATGATGTCTGCCAAGTTCCGTGAAAATCGGTTCAGAATGACATGTTTATGGATCCAAATTCATTTTACTGGTTCTTTAAAAATACGACGTCTGTTAGGATTCATCTGTACCCAAATATACCCAAAGTGGTGAAGGGTTTCATATAGTCGGCCCCGTCCGACTTTAGTTCTTTCCTTACTGGTTAGAGTTTTTGCATAGTAAAGTGCAAACCTCGAAAAAATCATAATTATTGAAAGAGATTGATTCGGTTTATACGAAAACCGCATGCACTTCAACTGATTTCAACGAATACGCGAATTGCATCCTTTTTAATGTTGACCATTTTCATATACTCTAACTGCAATATATTTGGTAATTTTTAAAGTCAAAACTTTTAACTGAGGAATCTACACATATTTGACAATCATCTAAAAGAATTTGAAGAACAAAGCGTCGAATATTTGAGAAGATTAAGGCAAAGCCGTATTCCGTTTCCTTTTGCCTGTTACAAACATATGCATAAAGACCATAGAACAGTGTGGTGAAGGGTATAAAAATCGAGCTAGAACCAATTCCGTTGAAAACTGTTAAGATATATATACAGAAACTTGTGCCTATATCAATTATTCCTAGTATGGAGATATTCTACACAATGATAATTCAAAATATAAAATTACAGCTTATTTTATTGGAACACGTGCCAAATGTCCCCAAAATACCGAGATTTGGGATGTAACGTTCTGTGGGGGCTAGGATGCCAGAGAGAATCCAAAATACCAAATTACAGCCTCAAAATATCGAATATCGATGGGTGATGGCATATGAGGACTACCTCGTAGCATGTGCCAATATAAATATTTTTATAGCGACATTTTCTGTTTAATGAGAACATCTAATATAAAATTACAACAATTTTTTTTTTCAAAAACGTATCCAAAAGCTTCATAATCCGGAAAATTGCAGGGTACGGTTATATGAGGGCCACCCTAAGAAGTAATCAAAATTTTGGTTATATTTTTTCAATAAATTCACACTTAGTGTTAACCTTAATAAAAATCAGAAATCCCCCAATTATACTAGAAAATCCGAAAAACATAAATTATGGCATATTTTGTTAAATTTTTCATTTAAAAATGTCCCAGACTTTGTGATTCAAGCATTTTAATTATGCACGAATAATGGCCTGTGGCAACAATATGTTAACTAACTTAATGTATAATTAAATTTGTTATATCATTAGTGCGAGATTTAATATTCTTGGATAAAATCCCAAACGGGCTGAACAAGCCAAGCAGACAGCCCTTTGGTTGGTTGGTTGTCCCCATTTTTTTTCGGTTGAGTTTGACAATAAAAACTGTGACTATGTTTTTGGTAAACGAAAACATGAATGTGTAAATGTGATGTTCAGATAACATAGCAAGTTTTGTTTTAATAAATATTTAATTAATTGTAAAGCACCGTAAAACAAAGTTGGCACAATAGAAATAATGTGGAGAACACATACACTAAAAACGTTACATACAAATGCAAACATAGGCAGGAAATCTAAACAGGCTGGGTACAGTGGTTTAATAACATCGAAATATAATAAATAAATTAATATAGTCCAACAAGTAATCTGTAAGGAAAAGGCAATATCGGATGGGGAGCTATATCTATGAATATTGGTTTACTTTTCAGGGTAACCCCAGTATAACGCTACATCCCATTTTTTTCAAACAAATCGACTCTATTTTAATTGACTCTATTTTACTTTAATTTTTCAAATAATTTGACTCTATTTTTATTCGGGGTTTAAAAGGGTTACGCCCTTCCAACCAGAAATTATTAATATCGGTTATAAAGAAATAAAGAATAATATCAATATAGGTCCATTTGTTACATAGCCCCCTATAGGAGTATCGCCCTATTGTCAGTACTTACAAAGCTTTGGAAGAATTTTCCTCTTTTTGGTGGCCTAATTTGCCATCGCCACTAATCATTGACCTGGAAATCGGAATTAAAAATTACAGTCACTTCGATTGGCATAAGCGCATAGATCAGGAAAATACAGAAAATGTAGCGGTATCTTCATATGAGGCTTATGTCAAAACATGGACCCAATTCTGTAATTTATTCCAAGCAATTTTATACCGACCAAGAACCCGAAATGCTAAATTGCAGTTACTTCACCCGAAAATATGTCTGGAACCAAAAAAAAACACACCGAGCGGGATCTTTATATGGGGGCTAGGCTAAAACATGGATCTACATTCAAAAATGTCTATGAAGAAGTGTATTTACCAATGAAGTACGAGTACTCAGAACGTTAAGTTACAGCCAGAGCTCCGATTTGCTCGATTTTACTCGCGAGTGAAAAATACTCCCGAGTGGGAGTAAGTAAAGAGTACGAGTTTTTTAGGGAGTATACTCTCCACTCTTTTATTTTGTTTGGGAGTGCTCGCGAGTACTCCTTGATGAAGAAAAAGAGTGTGAGTCAAAATGTTCGAAATAGAGTATGAGTTCACTCTAAGAGTGAAATCGAGTGGACAAATAAATTTGGTTGTTTGGTTATATGTGTGTGTGTGTAGTAGCAAACATTTTTTGATCTTGATCTTTTGTGTGCTGTGGGGAGATCGATTATTTTGTTTACTGAAAATGTGAAATACAAATAAAAATCTTATACCATATAAGATTTTTATATGTTTTTTATTTCAATTTATAAAATGAATTCAACCGTGTGATTTAATTAATTCAATATTTTTTTTTAAAGCATAAACACCTCCATACAAATTTTTAAAATGGTATTCATTAAAAAATGTGGAAAAGTATTCTCCAAAAATATTAAAAGCGCTGGTTTGAAAGAAAACCCATGAATGCATAAGTGGTTCATTATTTAATTTTAGTATCAAAATATTGTCGAGGGTTTCAATTTGGAGGCTGGTTCGTCTTGCTGTCACTATTTCAGACTTACATAAAATGAACGCAGAGAACGAGCTTGTTGATACATGCTTTCCCAGCAGTACAGCAAACCAAACATCACAAAACAAACAAACAAACAATGCACACAAACAACATCAAGTAAAACAACGGTATCACAACAAAAAAAAAAAAATAAATAAATAAAAATAAAAGAGTACTCGGTAAGAGTGTAATCTGCTCGATTTCGAGCGTATTTCACTCCCACTCGAAAACGAGCGAAGCACTTGCGCTCTTATTTGAGTGGCAGAGAAAAATAGAGTATACTCTATTTACTTTTTCTACTCGCAAGAGTACTCCCGCTCGAATTCGAGCGAGTTTCACTCTTTACTCGAATTCGAGCGAGCATTTCGAAGCTCTGGTTACAGCCACTTCTCTTGGAAATGCGTCTTGGACCAATAATTAACCTAACAAGTAAACAGTCAATGGTTTGCGGATGTCTATAAGGTAAATACAGTAAACCCCGCTTAATTACCTCAGTGAAAATTTCAAGATTTTTGAGTAATTATCCGTGGAAGGTAATTAAGCGTGCACGGTTAATTACCTCGCTAGGGTAATTATCCGTGGACCCCGGCTAATTATCCAGCAAGGGTAAATATCGGTGGACATTGGTGATTTATTGTTTCTTTCTTTTTGGCTTGAGAGCTTTAGTTTGATAGACAAAGATGTCTTTCTGGGAGACATTTCACGAAAACTTTCAGAACAATAGATTTTATGTGCACATGTGTGGGAAGTGCACTAGCAAATGTAAGCCATTTTAAGTGAAGTTCCCAGATTTAAAAAAAAATTCATTGGGTAATTAGATGGGACAGATTTAAAGGTACGGTTACTTTGGGGTAGGTTATTTAGGGACAAATAAATGAAATGGGCAATTAAAAGGGGACAATTAAACGTGCAATTTTGTAAGGGATTGTATTTAAAATAACTGGGTATTCTGAAATCGGAATAATTAACCGTGGAAGGTAATTAAGCGTGGAAGTAATTAAGCGGGGAATACTATATATATATATATATATATATATATATTTTATCAAAAAGTTGGCTATCAGTGGAGAGGTACCAGAATAGGTTGCCTTATAAACTGTTTGTGCCGGAGGTAGAAAAAGGAGTGGATCGATGGATCCCTTCTTCAGGCCTAATTTACTTACTTACTTAGCTGGCTTGTGACAGAACTTTTGTTCCATAAGTCGAGCTTAAACAAGATTTATAGGCGCATCGGTCTCTTGTTTATTTTTTCCAATTTGAAAGATCAATGTTGTCATCCACTAGATCTTTCCATCTAATTTGTGCTGGTTCGTTTTTATATGCGTTTTGAGCTGGGGCATCTTCATCCATTCACACAACATGACCTAGCCAACGTAGTTGCTGCAGCTCGAAACATATGACAATGCCGATGTCCGAGAATGGCTGGTACAGCTCATGGTTCATCCGACGGCGAACGGTTCACCGTCAACGCAGAACGGCCCATAGATCTTTCGGAGAATTTTTCTCTCAAACACTCCAAAAGCTGCTTCATCTGCTTGCGTAAGTACCCAGCGTCTTGTAGAGTGTGAGATTGGTATGGCGGGAGGTGGCCTTGTTTCTAAACTGCTTACTTAGACCATAGTAGCATCTTTTGGCCATCACAATCCTTCTCCCAATTTCAAAACTGATGTCAATCGTTTTATTTATGGTGGTATTAAGGTATATAAAATCTTTAACTACCCCGAAGCTGTAGTTCTCAAGTTCCACAGTTGGTCACAGTCTACTGGACGTCTTGCGCGTTGATATCGTCAGCTTGGTCTTCTCGCCGTTTACTGCCAGACCCACTTTGGCAAACTTCTTCTCAATTTGTTCAAAGGTGGCTGTTACCGCTCGCAATGTTCGACCAATTATATCGATGTCATCGGCGTAGGCCAGTAACATGTGTTGTTTGGTGTACAGAGTGCCATTTCTTTTCACCATTGCGTCTCGTATGACCTTTTCCAGAAGGATGTTAAAATGGTCACACGACAAACTATCACCTTGTCTGAATCCTCGTTCGGTATTAAAGGGCTCCGAGAGGTCCTTTCCAACTTTCACTGCTGACTTTGTGACACTCAAAGTTATCCTGAATAGCCGTATTTATATTTTAGGAATGCCAAACGCAGACATGGCTTTAAGCAGCTCTGAACTGATAGGGCTGTCAAATGCGGCTTTATAGTCGACGAATAGTTGGAATGTGTCGATGTGTTTTTCTTGGGTCTTTTCCAGGAGTTGGCGCAGAGTGAAAATCTGGTCAATGATGGATTTCCCTGGTGTGAAGCATGGTATGGACCAATAATGTCATTGACCATTGGCTTCAGTCGTGCACACAGTACGCTGGATAACACTTTATATGCGAAGGTAAGGAGTCATATTCCTCTATATGGCACATATCGTCTTGTCTCATTTTTTGTGAACGGGCCATAGGATGCCGAGGTTCCAATCATTGGACATGCATTCCTCTAGCCAAATTGTACTAATCAGCTTGTGCATGCTCCTGACTCAAGACTGACCACCAGTCTTGATTAGTTCGGCTGGTAACCCATCGGCACATGCTGCTTCATTATTCTTCAGCCGATTGCTGTTCTGACCTCATCTTGGCTAGGTGGTATACACTCTATACCGTCATCTATTATTGGTTCTGGAGTATCCTCTCCATTGCTATTATTTGATACCAGAAGCTTTTCAAAATGCTCCTTCCAGTTCCTCAACATTCTGTCTGTATTTGTCAGCAGGTTTCCAAAGCCTTCGGTTTAATGTTGCACGATGGGTCCCATATTCAGACTTGATGTACCCAAATATTATGATGTGCAAAGTTTGGACCAAATCATACATTCCATTCGCTTGATATTGGACACTTTGTGGGGGAGGTACTGGAATGAGTGAACCGATATTTCCCATCTTCCAACATTATACAGGCGTGGTTAAAATATAAGTTTGTGCAAATTCTGGTTCAGATAGAATAGTCGTTTCGTATTATTTTATAAAAATAATTTTCAATTTTGTGGGTGGAGATGCCAGAAGAAGTGGACCGATATTCTGCATTTTCGAACTTAATGTACGTTTGGAAGAAATATTACCATCTCCAAAGTTTGGATGATATCGGTTATCATCGTCGAGAGTTATCGAGCCAGACTTGAAATTTTCTGAAACAGATTTGGTCCAATGAAACATGGGGCTAAAGCCAATATTTCGATGAATGTTTAAAATGGGACCAAAAAAAACAACGGTATTATATTGAAATATATCTACGAAGAAGTTTTTTTTGTAATCCATCACGTCGCTTGGAAAATTCGACTAGGACCAATAAAGCACCGAAAATAGGGAGGGATTTTTTAAATAAGGGCTAGGTCAAAAACATTAATCTATATGAATCCACCAGAAACCAGAAAATTCGGTAAAATACGTACCGAACTTTATAATTTTTAAAATCTGCCGGACATGAATAAAAGGTTCTACATTGAATTTTTCCGAAGAAGATTTTTAATCACCCAAATGCCAAAAACTAAATTACTGTCACTTCTATTGGAAAATTATGTTCGCAGAATATCTAAGTCCCTTATACAGGAGATAATTAAATCAATAATCCATGATTTACGATGGATCTATGGGGCCTAGATCAACACATGGACCTATAGTGAGCATTTTACGAGAAGGCTATGCAAAAAATTTCATCTCTATAAACCTAATGTACTTCTGTACTTTTGCCCTATGGTGCCCTATATTAAGGCAAAGCAGTGGATTGCTTTGCCTTCCCGATACGTAGATTGACAGTCTGGCACGAAACATGGATCAAAAGTAAAAAAATTTACAGCGAATATTTTATCAAAACTGAGGCGAAATTTTATATAGGGGCTATGTTTATACATGTTCCTTTATTGAAGTGATAATCCTCTTCAGAATAATTGAAATGCGGCGAGGCTATTATATGGGGGCGAGATCTACATATGGACCTGTAGTGAACATATTCGGAGAATGATATTATTTTGTATTTTTAACTTTTCCTTTATAGGCATACTGCAAGCCTTTGCTTCTCCCCCACTGTGTATCCTTTATTTATTCCATTGTTACGCCTTCCTACCAACCCGACTGGCTGGCTGGCACAAAATTTGTGTTGTGCATAAATTTAGGCTATTTATGTGTTATCCATAAAATAAAAGGTCTACTTTTAGGCTTATCATCTACAATTTAGTTTTTGTTCGCATAATTTTAATTCTCAGTTCCTTGTTATGTTTTTGGGAATCCCTTTAAATCCCTTTTACAGGCAGGCATTCTGTCCCCCACTACAAAGCCGCCTAACAAAAACCGAAGCATACATAAATGTAGCCGAGTATATGTGTGTGTGAATTTTAAACAAAAGGATGTTGTTTGTTGCTGTTGTTGTCATTTGTGTGGTATTTTAATGCATTTTTATTTTGATCCCATAAAGAGATAATATCCCTAATGCTGTTGTGTCTGTGTGAGTGTGATTTATTCAATTTGATATGCAACAGTTTGTTGTTAACGAAATTACTACAACCCCAAGTGTAACCTCCCACTTTTCCCCCAACTTATCTGAAAACTGTCAGCCCACACCCTCTCCCTCTTACACATCTCATTTGTTTTTGTTTGTCCGGTTATGACAGTAAAACATTTAAAATTATAATAATTTTTGTTCTACTTCTCTGTTATGGTTTTTGTGGAAAAATGTGGTTGTATATGTGTGTGTCTTTGCTCACGTGTGTGTATGTCTCGAACATAAGTTTGTGTTGTGTTTGAACCATATATCAAGTTTTGTGATTGTGTGTGTTTCAAATACAAAATTTTGTGTGTCATATACTGGGAGAAATTTTGTTAAAATATTATTTTCAATAAGGAAGAAAAAAATTTAATATTTTATGCAAATATGGTTGTTGATGATACATTTCCCCATATAAAGATATACTTGTTTCTTTTTTGCCCTTCCGACATAATATTGCTCAGATATTTTGATTTGTTCCGAAATAATGTTTGCCAGAAATATCCCATTTTTTCGGTTAGTGTATAAAAACAAAAAGGAATAAATGACAATTTTGAAAATATTTTTTATTTTCAAAATTTTCTCTTTTATAATTGTATGTGTGAGCAATTTGACACACACCGACAGCCCATGGGACCTATTTTGGGCACAGCTGGTTTGAACTCACTTTAGCTTGTACTACTTTGGGTAAAGGATGGTTTACTTGTCTCAAAAAGTTTAAGTTGAATTTTATATCCTCCGAAAGGTTCAACAACAAGGACAGTATGTAGAAAAACGTATGTTAGTATGTGTGTGTGTGTTGTAGTATGTATGTTGTAAATTTAAGAGCAAGACAATTTATTGCACTCAAGAAATTGTCAAGTAGTGTTGTATCTTATTGAGGGGTACAGGGGCAAAGGAAACTGACATTGTAACATATTTATTTTTTGTGGGGGATTACCGAACAATGTGTGCCAAAATTGCAGGTTTAAATATTTATGGAAGAGGGTGAGTGTGTGTTGCATTAAACACAATACTATTATTTTCAGACCCTATGTTTTAAAAAAGTACAGATGTGTGAAAGGTAGTGATGATTTGGGGGAAACCCTTTTTCATATGTATTACATGTTTTTAATTTATTTAAAAATATGCGATAACATTGGAAATTTAACCTTGAAATACTTTATTCAGGTACCATAAAGAATAAGTACTCATAGAACCTATTCTTCGAGGATAAACTGAGTAAAACGGAAGTGCTTCAAATTAAATTGCATTGCAGTGTTATTAACTTGTGGTAGCCGTTTTGAGCTGAAGAATCAAATATTCCTGTAAATATTTTATATTATTAGGAAGTAATACATTAACAGGACTCCATCGAGTCCAAATTGTCTGAAATGGATTTGGGTCAAAGAAAAATGGGGTCTAAAACCAATATTTCGATGAGGCGCATTTTTGCCGTATCAAAGTATATATACCCTTATTAGACATAAGACTGAGGGTATAAATAGGAAATCCAAAAATAGGGGGTCCACGGCTCCTTATGGCCAAGGTCCAAAACAGTTTGGCACGTTTTTCGTATTTCGGTTCTCATTCAGTATCAAATTCGATTTGTGGGAATGCTGTTGGCACAAAAAGGGACTGATCAAATTTTCTGAAGTATTTTTCAAAATGGGTGGCGTAGGAGATGTTAGATACCAAGCAACGGCTGTGATTGGCTTTAACATGGCGAAGTCCAGGCTTATCTTGGTCCCTCTTTCATCTCAATTGTGGACACTGACCTCCCCGCGGTGCCACCTGGGGAGCTATTCTCATCATCCGATGAAATAGTGAGCTAATATGTGCCGGGAGTTCACCCATAAGTATTATAAAAATATGGGTTGAGGCGTCGGGTTAGTTGTCCACTCTCGGAAAACCCAACCTACTATGAAAAAGCTAAGAAAAAGAAAACCAAACCCCCCTAATGTTGACGACCCCCGCAAACGTATAAAGGACCACGATCTGCGAATCTGCACTTGGAATGTGCGCACGTTGTACAGAACAGGCGCAGTGTTCGCTTTGGCGGATGTACTCAAGTAGTACAAAGCCGATATTATTGCCTTACAGGAAATGCGATGGAAAGGGACTGGCGTAAGTAAATCAGACGATTACGCACTGTATTATAGCTGCCATGAAACGAGACATGAATTTGGCTGCGGATTTGTGATTATAAATAAAAGACATCGTCTCCAGATTCACTCCACTAGATGAGCGAATTGCTATAATCCGTATAAATGCGAAGTTTTTCTACATCCGTCTCATTTGCGCCCATTGTCCGACCGAAGATAAAAATGAACAGACCAAAGACATATTTTATGAGCGCCTAGAAACAGCATATGACTACTGCCCTGGCCTTTACATTAAAATTCTGCTAGGAGATTTTAATGCAAAAATCGGAAGGGAAAATATTTTTGGCCCCACCGTCGGAAGAAACATCAGACAGCATGAGGTTGATTGACGCGGCAGCAAAAACATGGTAGGTAGCAGCACCAGATTCAAGCATATCGATATACACAAGACCATTTGGAGTTCTCCCGATCGAACAACGAGAAGTCAAATTGATCAGGTTGCGATAGACGGAAGGTATTCGTCCCGTGTTTTAGACGTCCGATCGATCCGAGGAGCGAATATTGATTCGGACCATTACCTTGTGGCAGCCAAGGTTCGCACCGATCTTAATGTAGCAGCAAAGGTGCGATCTAACAAAACACGGAATCTCGACGTCGAAAAGCTGCAAACACAACAGGTAGCAGAGGCATACTTCGCTCAATTTACCCACTTGACGAAAGCACTTTTTATCCCGATAATAGTATAGAAGTACAATGGCAAAGAATTGCTCACTCCCTACAAACTGCAGCAAAAGCAACACTTGGGTACCAAAAACCACAATCAAGAAACCCATGGTACGATCCGGAGTGTCGCAATGCTACCGATTTGAAAAACGCAGCGTATATAGCAACCATGAAGACAGTAGCAACACGTAATGCAATGGAGAATGAAAGGGAGAAAGAGGAGAAACGTATTTCAGAAAAAGAAGAAAGAATAAGAAAAACGTAAGTGTGATCAAATCGAAATGAATAGGAGTCAGAATGAAGTCCGAAAATTTTACCAACGAGTAAAACACCAAACCGAAAGCTTTGGGACATGCACATCCTCCTGTAGCGATGAAGAAGGAAACCTGGTGACAGATACAGACATCGTACTGAGGATCTGGAAGAAGCATTGTGGAAAACTTCTGGTATCAAATATTAGCGGTAAAGAGGTGAATACCACCGTCGAAAGAACCATGAGCTATACCATCTATTCTCGGACATCGACATGGTTAGACGGATCGAGCTGCAGCGACTACGGTGGCCAGGTCATATTGTAAGAATGGATGAGGATTTCCCCACTCAAAAGGCATATAAAAGCTAGCCAAGTGATGGTTCACGCATAAGAGGATGACCACGAATCCGATGGAAAGATCAAGTAGAAGGCAACATCTCGGAACATGGTATTTCTAATTGGATGAGATGCGCACAAGACCGACGCGTTTGGAAATCTTTTTATACCCTTCGCCACACTCTGGTACAGGGTATTATGTCTTTGTGCATATATTTGTAACAGGCAAAAATAATCGAGATAGACCCATGGTTCCTTTTGAGAATATGCCTAGAATCACTTTCTAAGTCAATTTATGCATGCAGGAAAATCGGTCCTTTCGATTTCGATTTGCACGAAATTTGGTACAGCCTAATCATTTAGGTCTAGAATGATGTCTTCCAAGTTTCATGAAAATCGGTCCAGATTTAGATAGATATAGCTCCCTTTTATTATAGATTGATTTTAAGTAATTGACGCACCAAGGAAACAATAGGAACAAAACGTTCTGAAATTAGTATAACCTAACCTGCGACAAGTTTGTATGAAATCGCTTAATATTTGGATAGACCTTCCATATATATCTTCGCCCGATTTCAAGTAAATTTTGCATCAAACTCCTCATGTTAGTCAGATTGACATCAAAGTTTGCACATCGTACAATATTGAGCATACAATTATATAGTTGTGTATTCTAGAAGTACAGACATAGCCCAACGGATGACCTATTTATATTTGTTTGAAGTCGATTTACATTCTTTATGG